>NC_050579.1:212269913-212569913 GCF_011100635.1 Trichosurus vulpecula
CCAGGTGGGCCTGGAGCCGCAAGCATCAACAGCCATAGCTGACCCACCTCCGCTGCCCCTGGGGCTGCAAGCTGAACCGTGAACTCCTTCCACTCCTGCAGCTTTTCCCACTAACCTTCTCAGCAGTCTTTGTTGTTTGTGGGTTGAGAAGTCTCATACCTGCCGCAGCTCACTGATTCAGGGAGTTAGGGCCCCCTCTGCCTGGCTTCTGGTTTGGATGGTCCATGCCGCTCAGGCTGGGCTCTGCTCCACTCTGTTCCCAGCTCCCAGCTCCCAGCTCCCAGCACCAAGCTCCGTGTGGGATAGACCTCACCCAGAGACCATCCAGGCTGTCCTGGCCTGGAGCCCTGCTTCCTTCTGCTGTTTGGTGGGTTCTGCCATTCTAGAATTGGTTCAGAGCCATTTTTTATAAGTTTTTGGAGGGACTCGGTAGGGAGCTCACACTATTCCCTGCTTACGAGCTGCCATCTTGGCTCCACCCCCCAATTCTACCTAACTTAATTTATTTTCTAGTGCCATACCAAACTACCAAAAATATTTTATGAAACTAAAAAAAAAATAATAATGCTCATCTGGAAGAACAAAACATCAAGAATATCAATAGAATAAAAAACAAATCAAAGGAACATAGCCTAGCCACATCATATCTAAAACGACAATATAAAGTGGCAATAAGCAAAAATATTTGCTACTGGGAAAGAAACAGGATCAGTAGAATAGCATAAGTACATATAGTAATTCACCATTTGATAAGCCCAAACACTGCATCTGAAATAAAAATTCACTATTTGACCAAAACTGCCAGAAAAAGTCAAAAAGAGTATGACAGAATCTAGGCAAAGACCAAAATCTCAAACTGTTCACCAAGATAAATTCAAAAAGAGTAAATGATGGAGACATAAAATGTGAAACCGTAAGCAATTTAGGAGAGCAAGGAATAGTTTACCTGTCGGATATATGGTAAAGAGAAGAATTTATGACTAAAAAAGAGATAGACAATATTAAGAAATACAAAATGGATCATTTTGATTATGTTATCCTTTTTTACAATTTCTTTATCTAATTTATTTGATATTTTTAGTTTTCAGCATTGATTTTCAGAAGAGTTTGAATTACAAATTTTCTCCCCATTTCCACCCTCCCTCCCAATCCAAAATGGCATATGGTTGCCCCATTCCCCAGTCAGCCCTCTCTTCTGTCACCCCACTACCCCCCACCCCCTTTTCCCTTACTTTCTCATACGGCAAGTAAATTTCTATGCCCTATTGCCTGCATATCTTACCTCCTAGTTGCATGCAAAAACTTTTTTTTGAACATCTGTTTTTGAAACTTTGAGTTCCAAATTCTCTCCCCTATTCTCCCGACAACCACCCTCCCTAAGAAGGCAAGCAATCAACATAGGCCACATGCATATCATTATGTAAAACCCTTCCACAATACTCATGGTATGAAAGACTAATGATATTTTGCTGCTTCGTTTCCTATCCCACGTTGTTCCATTTTCTCCCTTGACCCTGTTGCTTTTCGAAAGTGTTTTTCATTACTTCCTCCCCTTATCTGCCCTCCTTTCTATCATCCCCCCTTTTTTATCTCCTTCCTCCTTCTTTCCTGTGGGGTAAAATACCCAATGGAATGTGTATGCTATTCCCTCCTCATGTCAAATCCAATGACAGCAAGATTCACTCATTCCCCCTCCCCTGCCCCCCTTCCTTTCCTACAGCACTGCTTTTTTTTTTGCCACATTTATGTGAGATAATTTACCCCATTCTATCTCTCCCTTTCTCTCTCTCTCAATATATCCCTCTCTCATCCCTTAATTTGATTTTAGTTTTTCTGATATCATCCCTTCATATTCAAGTCACCCTGTACCCTATGTCCATATATATATATATATATGTATATATATATATATATATATATGTGTGTGTGTGTGTGTGTGTGTGTGTGTGTGTGTGTCTGTGTGTGTATGCATATATATACACGCACATATATACATACACACATATGTATAGACACATATGTATATATAGATATAGCTATATATAGAAGAATATCGATATCTATAGATATCTTTTTATCTGTAGCTATATATGTCTATCTCTCTCTGTTTTATATATATACACTTACATCTATACATACATACACACATATACATATATACATGAACATTCCCTTCAGCTACCCTAATACTGAGGTCTCATGAATTATACCCATCATCTTTCCATGTAGGAATGTAAACAAAGCAGTATAACTTTAGTAAGTACCTTATGATTTCTATTTCTTGTTTACCTTTTCATCCTTCTCTTGATTCTTCTGTTTGAAAGTCAGATTTTCTATTCAGCTCTGTTTTTTTTTTTTTTTTTTTTGGAGAGAAAACTTGAAAGTCCTCCATTTTATTGAAAATCCATATTTTGTCTCGGAGCATGATACTCAGTTTTGCTGGGTAGGTGATTCTTGGTTTTAATCGTACCTCTGCTCACCTTCAGAATATCACATTCCAAGGCCTTCAATCCCTTAATGTAGAAGCAGCTAGATATTGTGTTATCGTGATTGTGTTTCCTTTAGCAAATTGTTTCTTTCTGGCTGCTTGCAGTACTTTCTCCTTGATCTCGGAGCTCTGGAATTTGGTGACAATATTTCTAGGCATTTTATTTTTTGGAGGGGGGGATCATTGTCAGGAGGCAATCAGTGAATTCTTTCAATTTCTATTTTACCCTCTGGCTCTAGAATATCAGGGCAGTTTTCCTTGGTAATTTCTTGAAAAATCATGTCTAGGGTTGTTTTTTGATCATGGCTTTCAGGTAGTGCCATGATATTTAAATTATCTCTCCTGGATCAATTCTACAGATCAGTGCTTTTTCCAATGAGATATTTCACATTGTCTTCTACTTTTTCATTACTTTGGTTCTGTTTTATAATATCTTGATTTCTCATAAGGTCACTAGCTTCCACTTGCTCAATTTAATTTTTAAGGTAATATTTTCTTCAGTGGTCTTTTGGACCTCCTTTTCCATTTGGCTAATTCTGCCTTTCAAGGCATTCTTCTCCTCATTGGCTTTTTGGAGCTCTTTTGCCATTTGAGTTAGTCTATTTTTAAGTGGCTATTTTCTTCATTATTTTGGGGGGCTCTTTTAGCAAGAATTGAGTTGGGTTTTTTTGTGTTTTTTTGGCCTCACTGTCATTTTTCTTCCCAATTTTTCCTCTACTTCTCTAACTTACATTTCCAAATGCTTTTCAATCTCTTTCATGTCCTGAGACCGGTTTATGTTTTTCTTGGATTCTTTCGATGCAGGCTCTTTGACTTTGTTGACTTCTTCTGGCTGTATGTTTTGGTCTTCTTTGTCACCAAAGAAATAATTCAAAGTCTGAGTCTGAATCTCAGTATGTTTTCACTGCCTGGTCTCTTTCTCAGCCAAGTTACTTGACCATTGAGTTTTTCATAGATGTGTGACTGCTTGTAGAGTATAGAGTACTTTGTCATAAGCTTGAGGGGATGCGCTGTTGTTTTTAGAGCTATTTCTCCACAGCAAGCTCTGCTATACCAGCACTCCTCCTCCTGCAAGAACTGCCAAACTGGACTAGACCAAGATCTAAGCTGGCTCTGGACTCCCACTTAGATCCGCCACTTAATTCTTCCCACCAGGTAGGCTTGGGGCCAGAAGCAACTGTAGGTGTAGTTCTGTAGCTGCACCTCCTCAGCTAACACAGGGGCGGTGGATCAAGCCGGGAACTCCTTTTACTCTGTCCTGCAGCTTTTCCCACGTATCTTCCCTGTTGTCTTTTTAGTTTGCGGATTGAGAAGTCTGATAACTTCCACAGCTCACTGATTCAGGGCACTAGGGCCTATTCTGCCTGGCTCCTGGTCTGGTTGGTCCATGTGGCCCATGCTGGGCTCTGCTCCCCTCCGTTCCCCAGCCCCATGGAATAAACTTTACCTCATGACAATCCAGGCTGTCCAGAGCTGGGACCCTGCTCCCCCCCTGCTATTTAGTGGGTTCTGCCATTCCACAATTTGTTCAGAGCCATTTTTGCTTTCCAGGGGTTATCTGGTCTCCACCTTTCTTATTACATTAAATTTAAAAGATTTTGCACAGGCAATATCAATGCAAACAAGACTAGAAGGAAAGCAGGAAGTTGGGAAATAATTTTTATAGGCAGTGTCTCTGATAAAGGCCTCATTTCTAAAACATATAGAGAACTGAGTCAAATTTATCAGAATACACCTCCCTAATTGCTAAATAGTCAAAGGATAAGAATATGCAGTTTTCAGAGGAAGGTGAGCTATATTAAATTATATAAAAACACTTTTTGTATAAAGAGAATCAGATTTCAGTATTTGGAAAATTATTAATTATTCATGGTTTGACAGGCTAATATATTAAAAGTTAAAATGAATTCAAATATTCAAGGACAACACAATTATATTACCAAACATACTGAATTAGAGAAAATAATTTAAAATTAATTTGGAGGAACAGAAAGTGAAGAATATCAAAGGAAGTAATTAAACAATGTAAAGGGGGGTTTTGCTGCACCAGATCTTAAACTACATCAAATGGTAGTTATTATTAAAACTATAAGGTAGAGTAGATATACAATTAATAGTAGCAAATGAATATAATAATATTGTATTTGACAAGTGTAAATACTACAGATTTTTTGGGATAAGAACTTGTTTTTTGATAAGATGTTGGGAAAACTGAGAAACAGTATGGCCCAAACTGGGAATAAACCAACATCTTATGGCATTTACCAAGATATGGTCTAAATAGATACATGGCATAGATATAAAAAGAGACTTCATCAATAAAACAACAAAAGAAATCTAAACATATTATTCATCAGATATACGATTAAGTGAACAATTTTTGAAAAATAAGAGATAGAGAAGAAAGTCAGTTGTAAAATGGATAGTTTCAATTATATTAATTTTAATAGGTTGTGGGCAATTAAAAAGTGTCACCAAGATCAGAAAGTAAGCAGAACATTTGAGGAAAAAATTACAGATTGTTAATCAAATAAAGATTTCATATTTAAAATATATAATGAATTATGTCAAATCAACAAAAATATGAGTCATTTCCATGTTAATGAATGTTCAAAGGATATGAATTGGCAGTTTTAAGATGAAGAAATTAAAGTTATCTGTAGTCATAAGAGAAATGCTCTAAATCACTATTGATTAGAGAAATGCAATGTAAAACAACCTGGAGATATCATTTTACAACTCCCAAATGGGCAAAAATGATAGAAGAGGAAGTGGCAAGTTTTGGAAAGGATGTGCAAAACTTGGGCCACTAACTCATTTTCAGTAGAATTATAAACTGATGCAAACATTTTGGAGAACAATCTGAAATTATGCCCCCAAAGTTATCAAAATACCTATGTCCTTTGGGCATGATAAAAGAACATTGTATAGAGTAACAGGAATATTGTTTTAAGAGCAACTTTATATGAACAAGTTATTTTGAGTACTATAAATACACAAATTAATTATAAAGGACATATGAAGAAAGATACTATGTGCATCCAGAGAAAGAATTGTTAAATATATGGATATATATAATAATTGCGCATGTGTGTGTGTGTGTGTTTGTGTGTGAGTTTCTGCATGTGTAGCTATTTGTGTTTGATAGAAGCCATCCCTGGGTGTGGAGGGAGAAAACAGAAGAAATTCACATGATAATTTTATTGCATATTGAAAGGAATAGTAAGTTGTGCACAGTAGATTTGACGTTTCATGTGCAATCATTTTTTTTCTACTGTGTTATGGTAATGCTTGTTTTGTTCCATAAATTAAAAATGAAATTTAATTATGACTCAAAATAAATAAATATTAGTTGGATTGAATTTAAAAAAAAAGTTTCTAGCTGCTATTTTAGTGGTGTTAATGAACAGGAAATTGTAAAAATGTCCATCAATTAGAAAATGGCTGAATAAATTGTGATATGTGATTGTGATGGAATACTACTGTGCTATTTGAAATGATGAGAACAATTTTTTAAGACATATGTGGAAAGACTTGCAAGAAATAATGAAGAATAAATGAGCTCTACTAAGAGAAAATTATATACAGTAGTAACAATATTGTTTTAAGAACAACTTTGAGTGACTAAGTTATTCTTACTATTATAAATATCCACATTAACTATAAAGGGCATAAGAAGAAAGATATTCTCTTTATACAGAGAAAAAACTGATAAATTGAAATTTGTATAAAATACTTTTACAAAATAGATAGATCTATAGATAGATATACATATGTAGTTTGATATACATATGTGTATACCAATCTATCTTTCTACATCTATCTATCCATCTATCTATCTATCTATCTATCTATCTCTGTCCATCTATCTATCTATCTGTCCATCTGTCTTTCCCTCGACCTATTTGTGTCTAATTGGAGTCATCTATAGGGCAGGATGGGGGGAAATTAGAGAAAAAAGAGAAATAAAAAGAAATTTACAGGATAATTTTGTTGTATATTTGAATGGTTTGGCAAATTGTGCATAGCAGATTTACAGTTTCATTTACAATCATATTTATTGTACTATCTTGTGGAAATGCTTGTGTAATTCACAAATACATATTGATGCAGTGAAAAAAATTAATTAATGCATGAATCAACATCAGTTAATTGCTTCATTGCATTTCAAAAATATTTCCTGGATGGCCGCGTGAAGGCAGCGTGTTACCGGAGCTCTCTCACAAGGTCTGTCAGATTCCTATAAAAAAAGTGAATTTGAGCAGATTTGAGAGAGTCAAAAACCACGAGCAGTCTGCGTGGGGCAAATTTCCGAGCCGGGAGAGTCTGAAAGGCCGGCGGCACGAACCTGTAGGCTCGGAGAGTGCTCGGTGTGGAGCTGCTCCATACCAAGGCGGAAGCGGCTGGCCGGGAAATCCATGTGGGAGACGGGCTGGGAGAAAGCTGGGTGCCCAAAACCGGCAGGGATCCCCAGGACTCCCAACACAGGACGGCAGTCTGTGGAAGCGACAAGAGGCAGCACAACGCCACCGGCCGTGAAAACACCCACTCCTGACGCTTGCAAAACCCAGGAATTTCGCTTCTTGAAATTCTGGAAGACTCAATGACCAGGTAAAAGGCTCTAATCCCTCCCCCCCTCACCCAGAGAACCCCTCGGGGAAAAAAAAAAAGAATGCTGGAACTGAGTAGAAAGTAGTGGGGCTTCAGTGGTTAAATAGCAGAAGTTCTTTAGTCCCAGAGGGGCAGAGTCGGCAGGGGTCAACGCCAGGAGCCCAGACATAACCTTGCTCCCCCAGGGGAAGGGCCAGACATCAGCTCAAACAACAAACAGCTGAAACCATTGCTGAAAAGCAAGTGCTGGAGAGCACCCACAGGGAGTGAGACACCAGGGAGCCAGACCCCTCCCCCACACCTCAGAAAACGGAAGGTTATAATTCTAGACTCACAACCCCCAGAATAAGAAAGCTGGAACAGAAAGCCCTGAGACCCACAGATAGAAATTCATTGTAAAGCAAGCAAAAGGCAAACCAACATGAAGAAGAACACAAAAAAAACGAGGACAATAGATTCTTTTTATGGAGACAGGCAGGATCAAAATATCAACATAGAAGAGGATAGCAATGACACGGTAGAGACATCAGATACCTCAAAAGCTAATATGAACTGGTCTCCAGCCCAAAAAGCATGGCTAGAAGAGCTAAAGGAGGATTTTGAAAACCAAATTAGGGAGCTAAAAGAAAATATGGAAAAAATGGAAAAAAAATTCCTAAAGAATAAGATTGGTGAAAAGGATACGGAGATTCAGAATCTGGAGAGAGAAAAGGGCACCCTGAGAGACAAAATCAACCAATTGGAAATGGAGGCTCAAAAGCAAAATGTAAACACTAACTCATTCAAAATTAGACTTGAGCAACTGGAAGCTAATGAATCTATGAGGCATCAAGAAGTAATAAAACAAAATGTAAAGAATGAAAAAATAGAAAAAAATGTGAAATATCTGATTGGCAAAACAACTGACCTGGAAAATAGATCCAGGAGAGACAATTTGAGTTATTGGTCTACCAGAAATCCACGATGAAAAAAAGAGCAATGACAGTATCTTCGAAGAAATTATCAAAGACAACTGCCCAGAGGTCCTAGAACCAGAGGGCAAAATAGTCATTGAAAGAATTCCCCGATCACTCCCTGAAAGAGATCCCAAACTGAAAACACCAAGAAATATTATAGCCAAATTTCAGAGCTATAAACTCAAGGAGAAAATACTGCAAGCAGCCAAAAAGAAGCAATTCAAATACCGTGGCACTACAGTCAGGATCACACAGGATCTCTCAGCTTCCACATTAAAAGACAGGAGAAATTGGAGTATGACATTCCTAAGGGCAAAGGAGCTGGGACTACAACCAAGGATCAACTACCGAGCAAAACTAAGCATAATTTTCCAGGCAAGGCGATGGATGTTCAATGAAATAAGGGAATTCCAGACCTTCCTGATGAAAAGGCCAGAACTCAATGGAAAATTTGATCTCCAAATACAAAACTCAAGAGAGACATAAAAAGGTAACCAGGGGAAAAAACCCCACAAACCTTATTAACCAATAAGGGCAGGTTGTTTACATCTTTATGTGGGATCATATCATCTTATGTATGTTTTATATATGTGTGTGTATTATATATATATATATATATATATATATATATATATATATATATATATATATATATATATATATATATATACGCATATACATATATGTCATTCTTGTGAATGGTACAACTATTATGACAAATGAAAGGGATATACATAGGTTGTGAATGCCTGTATAAATTAACTGATGTAAAGATATAAAATATAAATAAGAGATATAAAGGGAGGGCTATGAGGGAAGTGGTAAGGAGGTAGTAGAAAAGGGTAAATTACACCAAAGGAAGTGGAAAAAAAAACATATTATAGTAGAGGGAAAGAAGGGAGGGAGAAGAGCAGTATTTGAGCTTTACTGTCATCTGATCTAGTTCAAGAAGGGAATAACATACTCTGATAAGTTTAGAAATCTAACTTGTCCTACGGGAAGTGGGAGGGAAAGGGGGGAAAAAGGGAGGGGGGAGGGCAGAAGGAAGAGGAGAAGTAGCAAGTGGGTAACGGTTAGATAAGGGAGGGGAATAAAGAGGGAGGGTTAACTGAGGAAAGCGGCGGTCAAAAGCAAAACTTTGTTGGGGAGGAGAAGGGGAAAGGGAGAAATAAAAGCATAAACAGGGGGAATTAGGATGGAGAAAAAGACACAGATAGAAATCATAACCCTGAACGTGCAGGGGATGAACATTCTCACAAAACAGAAGCAGATAGCAGAATGGATTAAAAACCATAATCCTACAATATGCTGTTTACAAGAAACACATCTGAAACAGGGGGATACACATAGGGTTAAGGTAAAAGGCTGGAGTAAAATATATTGTGCCTCAGCTAAAGTAAAAAAAGCAGGTGTAGCAATCCTATTCTCAGACAAAGCAAAAGTAAAGATAGATCTAATTAGAAGAGATAAGGAAAGACATTATATCCTGCTAAAAGGCACCATAAACAATGAAGCAATATCATTGCTTAACACATATGCACCAAGTGGTAAGGCATACAATTTCCTAGAGGAGAGGTTAAGGGAGTTACAGGAAGAAATAGACAGCAAAACTATAATATTGGGAGACCTCAACCTCCCCCCTTCTGAACTTGATAAATCTAACCTCAAAATAAATAAGAAAAAAGTTAAGGAGGTAAACAGAATTTTAGAAAAGGCACATATGATAGACCTCTGGAGAAAACTGAATGGGGATAAAAAGGAATATACTTTCTTCTCAAAAGTACATGGCACATACTCAAAAATTGACCATGTACTAGGGCATAAAAACCTCACAATCCAGTGCAGAAAAGCAGAAGTAGTCAATGCATCCTTTCAGATCATGATGCAATAAGAATCATTTTTAATAAAGTACCATGGAAAAATAAGCTAAAAACTAATTGGAAACTAAATAATTTAATTCTAAAGAATGAGTGGGCCAAAGAACAAATCAGAGAAACAATTCATAACTTCATTCAAGAGAATGACAATAATCAAAAAACATACCAAAACCTATGGGATGCAGCAAAAGCAGTTCTTAGGGGAAGTTTTATATCTCTAAATGCCTTCATGAATAAAATAGGGAAAGAAGAGATCAATGATCTGGGCATACAGCTGAAAAAGCTAGAAAAAGAGCAAACTGAAAACCCCCAATTAAAAACCAAATTAGAAATACTGAAAATCAAAGGAGAAATTAATAAAATTGAAGCCAAGAAAACTATTGAATTAATAAATAAAACAAAGAGCTGGTTTTATGAAAAACCAATAAAATTGATAAACATTTGGCCAGTTTGATTGCAAAAAAAGAAAGAAGAAAATCAAATTACCAGTATAAAAAATGAAAAGGGTGAGGTCACCTCTAATGAAGAGGAAATCAAAACAATAATTAGGAATTATTTTGCCCAACTGTATGCCCATAAATTTGACAACCTTAGAGATATGGATGAATATCTACAAAAACATAAACTGCCCAGGCTAACTGAGAAGGAAGTGAAATTTCTTAATGACCCCATATCAGAAAAAGAAATTGAGCATGCCATCAATGAACTCCCTAGGAAAAAATCTCCAGGGCCAGATGGTTTTACATGTGAATTCTATCAAACATTTAAAGAACAACTAATTCCAATACTTTGTAGACTATTTGGGAAAATAGGTGAAGAAGGAGTCCTACCAAATTCTTTTTATGACACAAATATGGTACTAATACCCAAACCAGGTAGAGTTAAAACAGAGAAAGAAAATTATAGACCAATTTCTCTAATGAATATTGATGCAAAAATTTTAAATAAAATATTAGCAAAAAGATTGCAGCAACTCATTACGAGAATAATACACTATGACCAGGTAGGATTTATTCCAGGAATGCAAGGCTGCTTCAATGTTAGGAAAACTATTAGCATAATTGACCATATCAACAACAAAACTAGCAGAAACCATATGATCATCTCAATAGATGCAGAAAAAGCCTTTGACAAAGTACAACACCCATTCCTATTAAAAACACTAGAAAGCATAGGAATAAGTGGAACCTTCCTCAAAATTATAAATAGCATCTACCTGAAACCATCGACAAGCATTATTTGTAATGGGGATAAACTAGATGAATTCCCAATAAGATCAGTGGTGAAACAAGGATGTCCATTATCACCCCTATTATTCAATTTGGTTCTAGAAACATTAGCTGTAGGAATAAGAGAAGAAAAAAATTGAAGGAATTAGAATAGGAAAAGAAGAAACTAAATTATCACTTTTTGCAGATGATATGATGATTTATCTAGAGAATCCTAGAGAATCAAGTAAAAAACTACTTGAAATAATAAACAACTTTAGCAAAGTTGCAGGGTATAAAATAAACCCACATAAATCCTCAGCATTCCTATACATTACTGACAAAGCCCAACAGCGAGAGATAGAAAGAGAAATTCCATTCAAAGTTACTGAAGGCACTATAAAATATTTGGGAGTCTATTTCCCAAGACAAACCCAGGGCCTATATGAACATAACTATGAAACACTTTTTACGCAAATAAAATCAGATCTAAATAAATGGAGAAATATCAGTTGCTCATGCTTAGGCCGAGCTAATATAATAAAAATGACAATTTTACCTAAATTAATCTATCTATTCAGTGCCATACCAATCGAACTACCAAAAAATTTTTTTACTGAGCTGGACAAAATAATAACAAAATTCATTTGGAAAAACAAGAGATCTAGAGTATCTAGGATATTAATGAAAAGACATGCTAGAGATGGTGGCTTAGCCACACCAGATACTAAACTGTACTACACAGCAGCAGTCATCAAAACTGCCTGGTACTGGTTAAGAAACAGGGGTGTGGATCAGTGGAATAGGATAGGTACACAAGTAGGTGAAATCAACAAGTTTAGCAAGCTACTCTTTGATAAACCCAAAGAGGCCAGCTTCTGGGCTAATAATTCACTATTTCACAAAAACTGTTGGGAAAATTGGAAAATGGTAGGGCATAAACTGGGCATAGACCAATATCTTACACCATATACCAAAATAAAGTCAAAATGGGTTCATGATTTAGGAGTAAAAGCTGATACTCTAAGTAATTTGGGAAAGTAAGGAATAGTTTACTTATCAGATTTGTGGAAAAGTAAAGAATTCATGACCCAACAGGAGATAGAGAGCATTACAAAATGCAAAATGGATAATTTTGATTATGTGAAATTGAAATGTTTTTGTACAAAAAAAGCCAATGCAACAAGAATTAGGAGGGAAGCAGAAAATTGGGAGAAAATCTTTGCAACTTGTACCTCTGATAAAGGCCTCATTTCTAAAATATACAGGGAAGCTAGGCCAAATATATAGGAATGACAAGCCATTCCCCAATTGAGAAATGGTCAAAGGATATGAACAGGCAGTTTTCAGAGGAAGAAATTAAAGCTATCTACAGGCATATGAAAAAATGCTCTGAGTCACTGACTGATTAGAGAAATGCAAATCAAAACAACTCTTAGATACCACATCTCTCCTGTCAGATTGGCTAAAATAACAAAACAGGAAAATGATAAATGCTGGAAAGGATGGGGGGAAATTGGAACATTGTTGCATTGCTGGTGGAGTTGTGAGCTGATCCAGCCATTTTGGAGAGCAGTTTGGAACTATGCCCAAAGGGCTATAGAAATGTTCGTACCCTTTGACCCAGCAATACCACTTCTAGGGTTGTATCCCAAAGAAATCACACAAGCAGGAAAAGGACCCATATTTCCAAGGATATTTATAGCGGCTCTTTTTTGTGGTAGCCAAGAATTGGAAATCAAAGGGATGCCCATCAATTGGGGAATGGCTGAACAAGCTGTGGTATATGAAGGTGATGGAATACTATTGTGCTATAAGAAATGGGGATGATGCAGACTTCATAACAACCTGGAAAAACCTACACGATGTAATGCTGAGTGATCGGAGCAGAGCCAGGAGAACATTGTGCACAGCCACAGATATATGGATTCCGTGAGGACCAACCCTGACATACTGCACTCTTCTCAGCAACCTAAGGGGCAATGACAACTCCAGGGGACTCACGATGGAGAATGCTATCTTCATCCAGAGAAAGAACTCTGAAGTTTGAATACAGATCGAGGGGCACTACATGCTCGCCTTTTTTTTTGCTTCTCTTTTGTTTTTTTGGATTGTTTTTATTTTTTTTTTTTGGTTCTGTTTCTTCTTTCTCATGATTCATTCCATTGGTCAAAATTCTTCTCCACGACTTGACTAGTGCATAAATTAATTCAATGGGAAGTTATACATGACAGATATATGAGATTCCATGCCATCTTGGGGAGGGAAGGGGGAGGAAGGGGAGAAAATCTGAAACTCAAAACTATGTAGAACCGTGTGTGGTAAACTAAAAATAAAAAAAGAAAAAAAATAAATGCTTGGTGAAATGAAAAAAAAAATATTTCCAATTCTCTGTGAAAGAAATGCTTTAATTTCCCTTTAAAAAACTGAGTGATCTTTGTGACTGTATAGATGATAATTTTTGGAAACTGAAAATATCCTAAAATATAATTGTCTCTTTTATTCTTTCTTTTTTTAGTTACTCATTGATAAATTCTGTTCATCTTGATGATGCCAAATTGTTTGCATTTTCACAGAATTGATTCTAAAAGTTTTTGGTTTCAGAATCCCTTCATATTCTTAACCATTACAGAGGACGTCAAAGATCTTGTGTTTATGTTACTTATATCTACAGATATTCTAGTAGAAATTAAAACTGAATAATTTGAAAAATACTCATTTACTAATTTAATTAAAATAATAATCATAAATGCTTTACCTTTTAAAATAATTTTAACAAAAATAACTATTTTCAAAATAAAAATGTGAGAAGGAAATCATTGTTTCAAATAATTTTGCAAATTTGAGGGTCAGAGTCTTATTTTTCCTTCTGCATTTAGTCTGTTGGAGTGTGTTGCTTTGTAGAATATGAAGAATATATGGCAAAACACAGATATGTTGATTAAAAAAAGGAAGAGTGTCTTATTGGGGGCAAATTCTTATTATTACAAAGATCATCTTGAATTGAAAAGCCCCCTAAAATGGTCTCAGGAAGTCTCAGTTTCAGAAAACTATCTATTTGTCTCTATCTACCTATCATCTATCTAATTCAAACATTATTTTTGGTGTGGGCAATTTAAAATTTACCATAAATAGAGAAATGATACTATAGATGATATGATAGAATCTATAAATGGATAAACTAGCTTTTACCACTAACATGAATTTTCATACATGTTTATACACACATTCATATACACTGTTGAATTTCATGTAGTTCACCAAAATTATGTTTTAGTAGTTATAAGCTACACAGTAGTGCCCAGACTAAGATCTTTCCCATTAGATTTTCAAAAGTCCAATACATGTGTAGAACTTCTGACTTCGTGTGTCAATAAAGAAAGTTTAGACAGAACAGTGATTCCTTAGATTAATTATTCTTCCATGTACCAAGCCTACGACAAAAGGTCAGACTTAAAATATCACATGCATCCATCCAAAATCACCTTCTGATATTTAACACAGATCACCTTCCTACAGCTTTCAAACTAAATAAAAATGTGATGATGACTGTGCAAAGTAGATTTGCAGTTTCATGTACAATCATCTTTTTTATTGTACCATATTGTGGCAATGATTGTTTTATTTATTGTAGTAGTAGTACTAATAGTACTAGCAGTAGTAGTAATAGCTTTTCCTGATATGCAGTTTATGTGTATCATTGTGTGGTTCAAAGGGAAGCAGAATTAAAATATATTGCCTTTTCCCCCTCTATTCTACTTCACAGAAGACTTTAAATACTAAGAGGAGAGGAAGAAGAAGCTTGGGTAGTGAATCTCTTTTGCTCCACTCTCCTCAGAGAGAGCAGATATGGCGATCGGATTATATATCTCTGTTCCCTTAAATATTGTTAATCTAGTATGTGTTTTTAAGGTTCAAACTAAACTTCTGATTACTATTTAATAATGGGGAAATGAAAATCCCAAGCTTTATATTCAAGGTTCAACTCTATTACAACAAATACCAGTTCCACAATAAATACTTATAGCAATTAAGGAAGAAACCCATTTAACTAGCTCAATAACAAACCCGAATCAGAGAAGTACACATAGGAAAATATACACCAGTTAATACAGAAAAAAGAGAGATCACCTTGGTGGAATGAACAACTTAGCTGAACCTAGAGAATGAGTCCAACATCTCACTTAATTTTGAATTCTTGAAATTCTCTGACACAGCAATCTGGGGATAGGGACATGAAGAGAATGCTCATTCTCCTTATGTTGGCTTCTTCTTAGAGTCTTATTTTGTCTTAAGTTACCTAAGTGGCAGTGGAATAATTCACCTTCTTTCTAGAATTCAGATGTCTTTGACTTGACTGCAGAGCCTTAGAAGAAGTAAAGAAGTGAAAAAGTCAAAGCTGTCCTCCTTTTAGCTCTCATTAACTCCTCCCCAATCCTCATCTAGACATAGGAAATTATTCCCTGCCAATGAAGAGAGTCACCCCAAAAGGGTCTTTTGTGCTGGCCTTGTGTTCCTCCACTGGGCTGACCTTCTTCATACTTCTTTGCACAATTCAGCTGGTGGCAATTCCAAAAGCAGTAAGTATATAGAATAAACAAGAGCATCAGCACTTTAAAATAATTTCCCTGGCATCCTATGTAATCATCTTCCTTTCATACTTTTAAAACTGAAATAAATAATATCTTTTAATACCTGGGAGGATATAACAGTGACAACATGCCTGTCTAAATATAGGACATAAGAAATACATATTTTGAAAATACATACATAGGAATAGTACTCAACAATCAATCAAAACCAATAAACGAGGCTAACAAAGCAAAGCAATTAAGTGAAACAATAGCATTATCAAAAGGTTTAAGTACAAATAGTAGTGATCTGTCCTTAAAAAAATATCCTCTATGGATAAAATGCAGAAACAGGGTTAGGAGAATATCTAGTCATGTCACCTACCTTAACATCAGTGGATTTAATTAAATAATCATCTACATTTTTCACTTTTTTGAATAACTTTAAAATATCTTAGATTTTGAGTTTTCTTTATCACCAAATAGGTAATTAAATCAATGGTTAGGAGCTATTTAACCGAAGTGTATGCCAATAAATCTTACAAGTTAAGTGAAATGGATCAATATTTACAAAAACATAAACTGCTCACATTAAAAGAAGAAATAGAATACTTTAGTAAGCCCACTTTAGAAAAAGAAATTTAGCAATCCATTAATGACCTCTCTAAAAACATTCCCCAGTGCAAGTTATGTTTACAAATGAATTTTATGAAACATTTACAAAACAATTAATTCCAATACGATATATACTATTTGGGAAAAGAGGAAAAGATGAAGCCCTACCAAACTCCTTTTGTGACAAAAATATGATGCTGATACCTAAACTATAAAGATCCAAAACAAAGGAACTATAGACCAATTGGAAACATGCCAAATCCCATGAAAGATAATATCTCACTGATAGAGGTGATTGAACAAGAATTTTGTTACAGAGGAATAGTACACACTTTAATAATGAAGAATGTAGAAGAAACAAAAGTGACAAGGATTTTTAAATTGAAGAAATATTTTAATTGCTACGTATTGTGAAAGTAACTCATTTTCTTAATAAAAAGCACAATTAAAGATTCCATGCTTACACATTATTTAAACAAATCAATATGTGACAGAACAGCTGAAATGTCATTTAAGTTTTTAGAGCATAACCTCTGAGTATATTTTTTATTGTTATGGTTCTCTTAAGATATAAGAAATGAAAACTCCCTAATCAGATAAGTATATCAACTGAGAAAAGTTAAATATTTGTAGAAAGTCAAAGATATGACAGGATGTTACAAGATACAGAGGATGTTACTAAATGACAGTATTGGCTGCTTTTTTAATGGGGTGGGGGTAGGAGGTTGTAAAAATCATACCCAAGGTTCTACTCAAAGAGTGACCAAGAAGTATTTTGAAAATCTAATTCTTTAAAAATTTTAAATTTTTTACTGTTTTAATTGAATATATTTTATTTAAATATTTTTAGTTGTTAAATGACAGAGAATGGTATTTGAGGTTTTTGTTTAATTCTTCTTCCTATGAATGATCAGGGGGTGAAAGAGATCTTGGCTTCTCAAAGACTGTGAAATACAACAGACTTTCTATATGTATCAACCATTTATATGGAATTCAATGCAATAAGCATTTATTGAAAATTTATTATGCAAAACATAATAGGGTAAACAATGATGATATAAAGACCAAAATGAACCTGGTCCACAAGGATCTTAATTCTTTTGTGATGAAACATGGTACAACAACTTGACTAATATGGAAACATGTTTCACAAGTTGCACATATATAACATATATCAAATTGTTTACCATCTTGTAGAAAGTCTATGACTTTCTAAAGGAGACCCATCCAGGAGGGTCAGTGAATATTTGGAACTAAAAAAATTTAAATGAACATTAAAAATCATCTTTACATGTAACTGGAAAAAAATAAAATACTAGTTAAAAAGAAAAAAAAAAGAAATATGACGCAAACCACTTTTGTATTAGTTTTGTGAATATACATACATATACACATACACACACATACACATGTATTTTAAATTGATTATACATGCATGTGTGGATCTCCATTCATATTTACACATGTTACATATAATATAAAACACATGCATGAACATGCACATATCATTACTTGAAGTGAGTCTTAGAGACTATGGGAATCAAAATTGGCCCACTACATCAAATGAGAAACCTAATTAATAATGGGGGCCCCAATGTTGGACATCATGAAACAAATAAAATATTTTGGACATAGTGACGTAGCAATAGACAAAAACATGATACCCCTTAGTCCTATATAACCCTGTACGTCTTTTGTCCTTATGACTGTGGAGTAATGTGCAGGAACAGATGAATGGTGTTAAGAATCACACATTTCAACATGGCAGCTGGAAAGCAGGGACTTGTGTGAGTTTCCACCCAGGTCCCTCCAAACACCTATAAAAAATGGCTCCAAAGAAACTCTAGAACTGCAGAACTGATGAAATAGGAGAGGAAAGCAGGATCCAGCCCAGAGCAGCCTGGATGGTCTCTGGGTAAGGTCTATCCCACATGGAGCTGGGAGCAGAATGGAACAGAGCCAAGTGTGAGCCACAAGGACCAACCAGACTGTGAGCCAGGCAGAAGAGGCCCTATTGCCCTGAATCAGTGAGCTGTGGAAGTTACCAGACTTCTCAACCCACAAACACCAAAGACAACAGAGAAGGTTAGCGGGAAAAGCTGCTGGGACAGGGTGAAAGCAGTTCACAGTTCAGGCACTGCCCAGGGGACAGGAGAGTTGGTGTGGCTACAGAACTACAGCTGCAGTTGCTTCCAGGCACAGAGTCATCTGGTGGGAGGAATTAAGTGGAGGATCTCAGTGTGAGTGCAGAGCCAGCTTAGATCTGAGTCACAGTCTAGTTTGTCAGTTCTTGGGGAAGGAATAGCACTGGTGTGGCAGAGTTTGCTGGGTAGAAATAGATCTAAAAATAACAATGCAGGCCCTCAAGCTTGGGACAAAGTAATCTATGCTCTACAAGAAGTCATATGCCGATGAAAAACTCAAGGGTCAAATAAGTTGGCTGGGAACATAGCCAGGCAGCGAAAACGGACTCGGATTCAGACTCAGACTTTGGAATCTTTCATGACAAAGAAGACTAAAACGTACACTCAGAAGAAGTCAACAAAGTCAAAAAGCCTAAGTCAAAAGCTTCCAAGAAAAACATGAACTGGTCTCAGGGTATGGAAGACCTCAAAAAGGATTTGGAAAAGCAAGTTAGAGAAGTAGAGGAAAAATGGGAAGAGAAATGAGAGTGATGCAAGAAAACCATGAAAAACAAGTCAATGACTTTCTAAAGGAGACCCAAAAAAATACTGAAGAAAATAACACTTTAAAACCTAGGCTAACACAAATGGTGAAAGAGCTCCAAAAAGACAATGAGGAGAAGAATGCTTTGAAAGTCAGAATGAGCAAATTGGAAAAGGAGGTCCAAAAGACCACTGAAGAAAATAAAACCTTAAAAATTAGATTGGAGCAGGTGGAAGCTAGTGACCTTATGATAAATCAAGATATTATAAAACAGAACCAAAGGAATGAAAAAATGGAAGACAGTGTGAAATATCTCATTGAAAAAACCACTGACCTGGACAATAAATCAAGAAGAGATAATTTAAAAATTATTGGAATACCTGAAAGCCATGATAAAAAAAAAAACAACCTAAATAGCATCTTTGAAGAAATTATCAAGGAGAATTACCCGGCTATTCCAGAGCCAGAGGGGAAAATGGAAACTGAAAGAATTGACTGATCACCTCCCGACACAGATCCCAAAAAGAAAACTCCTAGGAATATTGTCACCAAATTCCACAGCTCCCAGATCAAGGAGAAAATACTGCAAGCAGCCAGAAAGAAACAACTTGAGTATTGCTGAAGGGATTGAAGGGCTTGGAATATGATATTATGGAGCTCAATGGAGCTAGAATTAAAACCAAGAATCACCTACCCAGCAAAACTGAGTATCATGCTCCAAGGCAAAATATGCATTTTCAATAAAATAGAGAACTTTCAAGCTTTCTCTGTGAAAAAAAAAAAAAAAACAGAGCTGAATAGAAAATTTGACTTTCAAACACAAGAATCAAGAGAAGCATGAAAAAGTAGACAAGAAAGAGAAATCGTAAGGGACTTACTAATGTTAAACTGTTTTGTTTACATTCCTACATGGAAAGATTATGTGTATAATTCATGAGACCTCAGTATTAGGGTAGTTCAAGGGAATATACATATATATAGAGAGACAGAGGGCACAGGGTGAGTTGAATATGAACGGATGATACCTAAAACTAATAAAATAAAATTAAGGGATGAGAGGGGAATATATTGAGAGAGGGAGAAAGGGAGAGATAGAATGAGGTAACCTATCTCACATAAAAGTGGCAAGAAAAGCAGGTCTGTAGGAAGCGAAGAGGGGGCAGGTAAGTCAGAATGAGTGAATCTTGCTCTCATCGGATTTGACACGAGGAGGGAATACCATACACACCCAGTTGGGTATCTTACCCTACAGGAAAGAAGGGGGAAGGAGATAAAAAGGGGGGACAATAGAAGGGAGGGCAGATAGGGGGAGGAGTTAATCAAAAACAAACACTTTCAAAAAGGGACACGGTCAAGGGAGAAAACTGAATAAAGGGGGATAGGATAGGAAGGAGCAAAATATAGTTATTCTTTCACAAGGTGAGTATTGTGGAAGGGTTTTACATAATGATACACCTGTGGCCTAGGTTGAATTGCTTGCCTTCTTAGGGTGGGCGGGAGGGAAGAGGGAAGAGAATTTGTAAGTCAAAGTTTTAAAAACAGATTTTCAAAAAAGAAGTTTTTGCGTGCAAGTAGGAAGTAAGATATAGAGGAAATGGGGCATAGAAATCTATCTTGTCCTACAAGAAAGTAAGGGAAATGGGCATTTTCATGGTTATCCTCAAGGTCATGAATCTTTTCATACTGACACACTGATGTACAGTAAAATAAGCAGAACCTGATGAAGCAATATACCTAATGAATATAACAATTAATAAGAAAATAAAACAATCTTTTTTTCCCTTTTTGAACAAAGATATGAGATTACCTGTAGGAGTAGTTTCAAACATTGTCAAACATGATGATTTTATTCCTTGTTGTTATTTTTGTTGCTGTTGTAAACAAACTGATGTCCAAAACCAAGTGAAGAGTGTGTGAAAGTGGGCCAATTGAGAAATTATAATAAATTCTGGAACAGAATTAGTTTATATGAATTAACATTGTAAGTGCATGAAACTGTTGGTAAGCTGAGGCGTAAAGCTTTCTATCCTTGGGGGAAGGGAAAACAAAGGATGAGCATTCACTACGTGCCTATAATGTGCCAGACACTGTGGCAAGCGCTTTATAAAGTTTTTCTCATTTGATCTTCACAACTACTCCACGAGGTAAATGTTATAATTATCCTTATTTTACCATTGAGAGAACTGAGGCAGATGAACGTTAAGTGATGGGACCATAGACAGGTAGCTAGTAAGTGTCTCAGGGTAGAATTGAACATGAATCTTCTTCACTTTAGGCCAGTGCTTTATACAGTATGACACTTTGCTGTCTTTAGTAAGAAATAAGACTGGTCATAGCAGCATTTTGGAAAGTGAACTTCACAGCATATGTTAGATGAATAGAAATTTAAAAAAATATCGAAGGAGGAAAATTACTTAGGATATTAATGATGTATATATTAAGGATTTACAAAATGAGGAAAAACAGAATTTATAGCAAACATGCCTGAAGGAGAAACTTCAAGATCTGGGAGGTGAAGAAAAAGTACGTCTATTTTTTCAAGTATCAAAGGTTTCAAATTCTTAAAAAGAACAAGGTATAAAAACACGATTGAAGGAAATAATGGATCAAGGAGACAAGGTAGGAGGCTTCTAAGGCTATCTCATTCTAAAATTATGAGTAACCATATAGTGTAGGAAAAGAGAAAATGAATTACGGTGAAAGATATTTTGGAGGAAGATAAGAGAGATCATGGGAGGTAAAAGTGTGCCATAAGTTAATAAGGACCTCAGTAGAGTTTCAACCCTACTTTACATGAAGATTTGTTGTGTTATTTAGAGAAATAAGTTTGGTTTGATTGTTATCCTTTGCTCTCAAAGACGAACAAAATGACATTACTATTTTAGAGTCAATATGCATTGAGTCTGACTTTGGCTCATCAGACCAATAGATCTTGGAAGCCTCTACCAGAGGTCGAGCACAAATAGTCTATATGACCATTTGTATTGGAGATGAATCATAATTTCCACATCTCATGTTTGTTTTGAGCTACTGCAATTCTGCTTTGATCACAGAGCACATGGGCCTCTTTGCTGTAGGAAAGCCATTCTTGGCAGTCCTATGAAAGCATCTTTATTGCTTCACAATCAATAACAAAGTTCTTCAGAGATCTTGAGAGTGTGCTTGTATCACTTCCTCTGACCTCTGTGTGAATGCTTGCGTTGTGTGAGTTTTCTATAAAATAGTATTTTAAGCAAATGTGTATTTGGCATTGGAAAATTATGGCCAGCCCATCAGCATTGCACTCTCTGCAATAGAGTTTGAAAGCTAAAGACATGCGTATTGAGGCGGGGGGGGGGGGATGAGTTTCCCTTGGGACAAGCAGAGTTCACACAGTATATGCAAAGAGGCAATTGGAAGCCAGGCTTTAGCTATCTCTATCTCTATCTATTTATCTATCGACCTATCTATCTATCTGTCTGTCTATCTACCTATTTATCTATATAGAGATACAGATAAAAATAGAAACTTATAGATGTATCTAACTATATACATACACACATATATACACATATGTACCTAGATTTATGTATATGCATGTATGTATATATGCATGTGTACTGTACAGATGGATACATGTATATATATACATATGTATACACACATGCAATTATTTCCATATATTTGAGTTGTATATGTGTGTGTGTATATATTAGAGTAAGTATCATAGGTGGATAAATTTTGGAAGCACTGCATGCATAATAGTTGTTCAAATTGACAGAAACAAGGAAGGTGAGAGAATACAGTAAAAAAGAAGGGAAGTAAAATTGTGGAAAATGTTTATTCTTGCTGACTTGAGATGGTAAAGATCTATGTGTGGATGAAAATAGAGAGAAAAGCAAATAGTAGAAAGAGAGAAAATTAATTCTAAAGAAAACATGTAAGATTACTCATTTAGAAGTTGGTTTTAAATGCATGCAGAAGTGGTAATTCAAGGGGGAAAAAGATAAACATCATACTTAGAGATTAAAAGGAAAAATGGCAAGATAGGTATAGGAAAAGAGATATGCTGAGGTGAACATAAATTAATCAACTTCAATAATAGTAAGAAAAACTAATTATTAAGCCCCTACTGTGTACCAGACACTCTGCTAAGTGCTGGAAATCCAAAATGAGGCAAAAGACAGTTTCTGCCCTCCAGGAGCTTATGGTCAAATAATTATTAATTAAAATATTAATTCATATCATATACATTTTGGAAACATATATGAAGTGATTATCACATGCAAACAATTATTCTAAGCACTGTTGTTCAAATCCCTCACTTAAGCTTAAGACGCTGGATTAGAAATGTGGTAGATATTCAGAAGTATCTTGCTTATCCTAGTGCTCTTGGTAACACTTGCTTAGCAACAGAAAAAAGCCTCAAGGACAGACTACTAAATATTTCCACTCAGTGAAGTCTCACATATTTAGCCCCATCACTCCCAAGAAAAGTGCATTTCCATCTGCATTAGAGAAGTCTGTCAATGAGACTTACTCCAATGATCATTTTCTTCAGGGCTAAGGAGAGAATGCATTGCATCATCTATTTACAAACTGAATTGAGCAGTTGGGTAAAAGGTGAAAGCTTCTATATGATATTGAGTTTCCTGTGGATAATATATTCAACATTGATAACCTAAAGCTTTTTAGCTCTCAGCAGTTGGCATTGAAATAATTTAGTATCTGAACTATATTTCTGCAACTTTTCTTTTATGCATTTTGCTATTTCCACTAAAAAATACCATATGCATGATCTAAAGCAGTAGCAATAATTGGGGGGTTTCTGCCTGAAGTATTTACAGAAATCAGAATGAAAGTAACCTTTGGCAGTTCCCTGTATCTGTTGACACCTTGTGTGAAATATACATATGTAATTCATGTGTGATACACAGGAGGTTTATCACTATGATAAATCAGATGAGAATTTAAAAAAAAAGAATCCCAACATCTAAGGAAATACATGTAGAAAAGGTTCAAATAAACTACAACATTGACTTTTTAACAACAAAATACTTATTTTAAGAATTTCTTATTCATAGTCTGATTTGCATATACATTAAATTATACTTCAGGTCAGCCCACAGTAAAAGGATAAACTACCAAATTGGGCAAATTTGAAATGTCTCGACTTGACCTTATCTTGGAGAACTTCCAAAATCACTGACACGATAATGTTGTGTGAGCTATGTGGGAAATAAAATTACAGAAAGCTTCCTGAAATGTCTACACAATCAGCACAGTAAGAAAAATATTTAATAGAACACTATAAATTATCTGACACCACCTCTCCCAAGAGTATGTTAGAAAAAAAAATTATGAAATTGCCACACATAGATGCATTAAGTGTAATCTGACTCCTTATCATTTTAAAGAACATACACATATATGTATGAATGTATGTATGTGTGTATATATGTATATTTACACACTTAAATGACTATTCAAAATTAAATGTATATACGTATCTGTGTGAAATCCAATCTTTATAGCACTTTCCAATGGGCTTTAATTCTAGTGCATTTCTGCTATTATCTACACTTTCTATATTCATAACTTGTTCATACATAGTTGTTTTCAATTTATCTCTTTTATGAGACACTGAGCTCCCTGAAATTGAGGGTGGCCTTGTCTTTTTTTGTATCCCCAGTGGTAAATAAAGTTTTTGGCACATAATAGGTGCTTATTGACATGTATTCATGCCTATATTTATATATAAGTGCATGTATACACACATTATTTTATATATTATTTTGTGTGTTCATATGCTTGTATAACATACACTCACTTGACATGTATATTCACTTTTGTAAATATGTGTGTATATATACATACATATATACACATATGTGTATATATACATGCATACATATGTATATGTGTGTGTGTATGTTTGAGCCCAGATTAATAGAACGTGACATAAAGGATGCCAATAAAACAATCTGAGAAAAAAACTAATTGAACAAAACATAAATGAATTCCAAAAGGGGAAAAGAGAACCAGATTTATTTAGATGTGAATTCTATCCTTAGCATTATACATACATATATACATCAAACGAAGAGCAAACATTATCTGTAATGGTTATAAATTGGAGACTTCTCAATAAAAACAGGGGTAAAACAAGAATGTGTTTTATTTTCATTGTTAGTTGATATATAGTTAAAAGTGCTAGAGACAAGAAAACAAAAATTGAATAATCATTAGCAAAAGATGTACAAAATGCCAATATTTTTCAGATTATATGATGATGTAATTAGATAACACTAGTATATCAATTTAAAAAAAAGCTTGTTGTCACAGCCCATAATGTCATTAAAGTTGCAGGGGATGAAAATTGGTGTGATATGAACATCAACTCAAATAAATCATCATCATTTCTGAATATTAACAAAAAATGAGAGCAGAAAGAGAGAATGTATAAAGTAATTAGTGATCTCCCTAAAAAGAAACAGTGAGAAACTATATGAGCACGGTGATGAAACACGTTTTATGCAAATGAAGACATGTAAGTAAGTTGAGATACATTAATGAATGAATGTTATTAACGATAAAAGAAAAAAATATTTAATAAAATGGTAATGCTATCTTAATTAATTTAGCGGTTTAGTGCCATAACAATCAGAATCCCTAAAAATTACTTTGTGTAGCTAGAAACATGAATTATAACAAAATTCCTCTGGAGAAACAAAAGAATGAGAATCACAAATGAAATATTGAAAAAATAGTGTGAATAAAGGGAGTTTAATAGTACTAAATCTCAGATTACATGACAAAGCAATAAGTTTCAAAATAATCATAAATTAAGAAATAAGGCTTCATTTGTGGAACTGAGTTAGTATATAATATAAAGAAGCAAATAAGCAAGCTAGGCTGCAATCCCAGCTATTGAGCATAAATTGACTAGCTTTTGCTTGGGAGGACAACTTGGCAAATCTAGAAAGCAGGTCTGGAGGAAAATAGGTGTAGGAAAACATCACATAACATCACATACAGTATAAGAGTGGTTTACAAAATATATATATATATATATATATATATATATATATATACACACACACACACACACACACACACACACACACACACACATATATATATGTATATATGTATATATGTATACACATATATAATGTATGTGTGTCTATATATATAATGTATGTGTGTGTATATATACATACATACATATCTATATATATACATACATATATATAAACAATTTATAGGAGCATGGAAGAAATCAACTGTCTATCTATAGCTATGGGAAGATATCATTACAAAACAAGACTTAGAGAAGCTCAAAGGAGATAAAATGAAAAATTCTGAATATATAAAATTTAAACTTTTTGTAATATGAAACCGAGGCAGTTAAAATTAGAAAAGCAACAGGTGAATATATTTCTAACAAGTCTCTGAAAAATGTCACATTTTTTCCAGAATTTAATTAACATTCAAATTTATAAGAATAAAAGCAATTTCCTGACTGATAAATCATCAATGGACATGAAGAGGGAAATGTGAAAAAGAAATGCAAGTTTCAACAACCACAAGAAAAAACATCTATTTCATTAATAATTAGATAAATGATAATTTTAAATATCTCAGGTTCCACATGAATATATATATATATATATATATATATATATACATATTTGGTGGAATGCTGTGAGAAAACAAGAATAACTATTGCACTTTTGGTGTAATTTTGAACTATCGAGGAGAGTGGGCATAATGGAAAGCAATATCTCGTTTTGTCCCAAAAACACTATTGAGCACTAAATATACTTTATCCCAGCAATTTCACTACTGTTTCTAGACTGTAAAGAGATAAAAAGGGAGAGAAATAACCTATATGTTTAAATTTATTTATAGCAACTCTTTTTGTGGCAGCAAGAATTTTAAAATAAGAAATTGTCCATCAATTGTGGAAATGCCTAAATAAGTTATTGCATGTAAATATAATGTAATATTATTTTGTTATGAAAAATATTAAAGTAGATGGTTTCGGGAAAAATCTGAGAAAATTTCCATCAATTAATATAGATTGAAGTGAGCAGAATCAGAAAGACTTTTTGTACAACAACATTATTGTGAAGGCAAACAAAATTGAAAGGCTTAAGAACACTGATCAATGCAGTAACCAATCATGATTACCAAGGACTTGCCTCTTGATGGAGAGATAATGAAGGACTCTGAGTATAAATAAAGATATTCATTGTGTTGTTTTTGTTTGTTTTGGATTTTGTTGACATGACTACAAAATGATAGAGACTGTTATAAGTAGAATCAGGAAGACTTTTTTTTTGTTACAACAACAGTATCATTATGCAGCCAAACAAAATTGGATCAGTACTCACCTGAGCTCTCTCAAATTCCCCTCCATACTATAAAATATAGCCTCAAAAAAATTCTGGAGCAATAGAACCAGCAAAAGGATTGGGTAAAATAATGTTCTGGCCAAAGGCAAGTTAGAATCTTGGTACAAAAGCTCTGTCTCAAGGGCTGACAGTGGAACTCAGGTTAGCCCATACCATGCCCCAGCAAGTCAGAAGCTGGCCTTCAGGATAGCTAAATTGGCAGCAGTCATTTTCATAATTCTCAGCCCACACATGGTAAGAGAGTCAGCCAAATGATCAGTAGGATATTACAGAGGATACTTTGTTAACTCTGTGTGCAGGACTCTTGCATTAACTGTACGTGGTCCCAGGCTGCAGTCCCAGGCAAAGAAGGGCACTCGCAAACTAGTGCTTGTGGCACCAAAGGAGCAGGGACCCTAGTCACAGTTCCAGGGCAGAAAAGAGTGCTTCTGTTTGCTCACAGACCAGGGCAAAAGCCAGGAGGGCAGTGAGCTCACCTCCGATAAGATAATACTACATTGGAAAAACTGAAACCTTAGAGCCACTACAGCTAGCTCTGAAAAAAAAAAAAAAACATCAAAAATGTGAAAGTTGGGACAATGTTCCCTCTATTATGAGAAGAGAGCCCAAATTTAATATAAAGTTAAGTCAAAAAATAGGCTGGAAAAATGAGAAAACAACTAAAAGGAATCTAACCATAGAAAGTTAATGTGGTAACACTGAAAATCAAGATGCAAACTCAGAAGAAAACAATATCAAAACACCTATTTTAAAGCTGCACAGATAAATTTAAATTGATATAAGTCCCCAAGGGAATTCCTACAAGAGCTCAAAAGTGTTTAAAAATCAAATAAGAGAAGTAGAAGAAAAACTGGGGAAACTGAGGGTGATGAAGTAAAATCATGAAAATAGAGTCAAGAGTTTACTAAAGGAGACATAAAAATCCTTGAAGAGAAAAATGCATTGGAAAGCAGAATGGGGGTTGGGGGAGCAGCCAAGATGGTAGAGTGAAACCAGGGACATAGACAAGTTCTCTCATAAAGTCTTTCAGATACCTCTTAAAAAGTGAATATGAACAATTCTGAGAGGGGTAGAATCCACTAGGAGACAGAGTGTGGCTTATTTCCAATGCAGGAGAATACAGAAAGTTGATGAGGGGGATCTGTTGCACCTGCCTGGAAGAGTGCTGATCACACAGAACTACACTCAACCATATCAGGGTACCATACCAGAAGGGGAGCAGGCCCAGCCTATCAGGTGCAGTGGTGATCCCCAGACATCTCAGCCCAGGATGGGAATCTGTCGGAGCTAGATGAGACAGAAGCACAGAGTCTGCGGCAGCAGGAGCAGCTACTCCTGGGGCTATGAGCCCATAGTATAAAGGTTTGAAACTCATATTCTTAAACTTCTGTCAGCCATGATGACTGAGGAAACTCTAAGAACTCTCATAATTCTCATAACTGTCATAATTCCCTTGAGTAACTGAGAATATTGCCCTATGGACAACCCAGGAATAGAGGAGACAGATATAGGTGTTTAGCAGTTTTGTAGTGTGGGAAGATAAGGAGATGGGCCCCTCTTATGGTGATTTAAGGAGACTAGTGCAGGAAAGGAGACATCTCAACAAGTCCCACTTTAGCAGACCAGCGGGAGTTCCTGAGCCCCACGGGAGTGAAATCAGCAAGTGCCAACACCAAGACCCCAGGTATGCCTTTGTACAGGCAGAGGAACTGGCAGATACCAGCATGGACTGAACCCTGTGAATTCAGTATAACTCAAGGAAAATCAGAAAAACTTCACTGGGCACATACCAGCCAGTTCTAGCTCAGCACCAGGTGAGTTGCAGCAGTATATAGTTTCAGGCTGATGAAACCAGAGGCTGTAACACACACGGTCCATAACTAGGTCCCTAGCTTCCAGCACAAGAAGCTTGGAACACAGCACCCTGGGACATATAGAAGCACAGATCCACTTTAAAAACCAGGAAAAAGGCTACCACCATGAAGAGGCAAACTAGAAAAGCAAAAAACACCATTGAATCCTATTTTGAGGAGAGAGAAGATCAATATAAGAATTCAGAAGAGGACAGCATTGACACTATACCCACACCTGAAGCCTCAAAAGGGAATATGATCTGGTCTCAGCCCCACAAAAAAAAAAAAAAAAAACATTCCTGGAAGAGCTCAAGGAGGATTTTAAAAGGGAAATTAGAGAAGTAAAGGAGAAATTACAGAACATATCAGGAGAAATATCTCCTTGAAAAGTAAAAGTGTCCAAATGGAAAGAGAGACACAGAAGCTATATGAAGAAAACAATTGGTGGGGGTGGAGGAAAAATGGAAGCTGGAAAGCAGGGACTTGCTTAAGCTCTCATGCAGGTGCCTCCAAACACCCATAAAAATGACTGTGAACTAATTCTAGAGCTGCAGAACTAACTAAATAGCAGAGGGAAGCAGGGCTCCAGCCCAGGAAAGTCTGGATGGACACCAGCAAGGGTCTATCGCATGGAGCTGGGAGTGGAGTAGAGCACAGCCCTGGGGGCTGCGCCAGGACTGAACAGACTGGTAACCAGAAGGAACAGGCCATAGAGCTCTGAATCATTGAGCTGTGGCAGTAATCAGACTTCACAGCCCACAAAGGCCAAAGACGACAGAACAGGTTACTGGAAAAACTGATAGATTGGAGTGAAAGGAATGCACAGTTGGCCCTGGCTCTGGGGTGGAGGAAGTGGTGAAGTTCTGGGGCAGCTTCCAGAGTTCCAGCTGCAGTTGCTTCAGCCGTAAGCCCACTCAGAGGGAGGAATTAAGCAGCAGATCAGAGAGGGTGTGCAGAGCCTGTTTGGATCTGGGTCACCGTCCTGGTTGGCAATTCTCAGGGGAGGACAAGTGCTGCTGTGGCAGAGCTTTCTGTGTAGAAATAATTCTGAAAACAGCAGCACAGCCCTAAAGCTTAGGACAAAGTACTCTCTGCTCTACAAGCTGTCATACACCCACGAAAAACTCAAGGGTCAAGTAGTTGGCTGGGAACACGTCCAGGAAGCAAAAACGGACCCAGGTTTGGAATCAGACTTTGAAATCTTTCTTTGGTGACAAAGAAAACCAAAACATACAGTCAGAAGAAGTCAACAAAGTCAAAGAGCCTATATCAAAAGCCTCCAAAAATATGAATTGGGCTCAGGCCATAGAAGAGCTCAAAAGGGATTTGGAAAAGCAAGTAAAAGAAGTACAGGAAAAATTGGAAAGAGAAATGAGAGTGATGCAAAAAACATCATGAAGTACAAGTCAGTGACTTCCTAAAGAGGACCCAAAAATACTCAAGAGAATAACAACTTAAAAAATAGACTAACTCAATGGTAAAAGAGCTTCAAAAAGCCAATGAGGAGAAGAATGCTTTGAAAGGCAAAATGAGCCAAATGGAAAGGAGGTCTAAAAGACCACAGAAGAAAATACTACTAGATTGGAGCAAGTGGATGCTGGTGACTTTATGATAAACTGAGATACTATAAAAATGAAACAAAGAAATGAAAAACAATTGGAAGACAGTGTGACATATCTCATTGGAAATACCACTGACCTGCACAATAGATGCAGGAAAGATATTCTAAAAATTATTGGACTACCTGAAAGCCATGATCAAAAAAAGAGCCTAGATATGATCTTTCAAGAGATTATCAAGCAGAGCTGCCTTGATATTCTAGAGCCAGAGGGTAAAATAGAAATTGAAAGAATCCACAGATTGCCTCCTCAAAAAGATCCCAAAAAGAAAATTACTAGGAATATTGTCACCAAATTCCAGAGCTCCCAGATCAAGGAGAAAATATTGCAAGCAGGCAGAAAGAAACAATTTGAGTATTGTGGGAACACAATCAGCATAAAACAAGATCTAGCAGCTTCAACATTAAGGGATCAAAGGGCTTGGAATATGATAGCTGGAAGCCAATGTAGCTAGGATTAAAACCACAAATCACCTACCCAGCAAAACCAAATATAATGGTACAAAGAAAAATATGGATTTTCAATAAAATAGAGGACTTTCAAGCTTTTTCAGTGAAAAGACCAGAGCTGAAGAGTGAATTTGACTTTCAAACACAAGAATCAAGAAAGGAATGAAAAAGTAAACCAGAAAAGGAAGTCATAATGGACTTACAAAGGTGAACGGTTTTGTTTACATTTGTACATGAAAAGATGATTCATATTATTCATGAGACTTCAGTTTTAGAGTAGCTAAAGGGAATCCACACACACACACACACACACACACACACACACACATACAGATAGATAGGTAGATAGATATAGATATAGATATAGATATAGATATACAAACAGAGGGCACAGGGTTAGTTGAATATGAAGGGATGATATAAAAACATAAAATCAAATTGAGGTATCAGAGAGGAATATATTGAGAGAGGGAGAAAGGGAGAGATAGAATGGGGTAAATTATCTCACATAAAACTGGCAAGAAAAAGCATTTATTCTGGATGGGAAGAGGGAGCAGGTGAGAGGGAATGCATGCATCTTGCTGTCATCAGATTTGACTTGAGGAGGGAACAAGATACACACTCAAATGTCTATCTACATAGGAAAGAAGGACAAAAGGGATAAAAAGGGGGATGAAGGAAAGGAGAGCTGATAGGTGTAGGAGGTAATCAAATGAAACACTTTTTTTTTTTATTTTTAGTTTACAACTCATGGTTCTACATAATTTTGACTTCCAGACTTTCTTCCCTCCCTCCCCCAATCCCTCCCCAAGATGGCATGGAATCCCATAATTTCCACATATAGCTTCACATTGAATTGATTTACACACTAGTTAAGTTGTGGAGAAGAATTATGACGAATGGAATGAATAGTGAAAGAGAAGAATCAGAACCAAAAATAAAAAATAAAAACAACACAAAAACAAAAAAAAAAAGATAAAAAAGGGGGAGGTAAAGGCGAGCATGAAATGCACCTCAACCTGCATTCATACTTCATACTTCTTTCTCTGTATGTAGATAGCATTCTCCATCGTGAGTCCTTTGGAGTTGTCTTTGCCCATTGTGTTGCTGAGAAGAGCAAAGTCTGTCAGGATTAGTCCTCACTGAATCCATATATCTGTGGTTGTATATAATGTTCTCGTGGCTCTGCTCCACTCACTCAGCATTATGTCGTGTAGGTTTTTCCAGGTTGTAATGAAGTCCATATCATCCCCATTTCTTATAGCACAATAGTATTACATCACTTTCATATACCACAGCTTGTTCAGCCATTCCCCAATTGATGGGCATCCCTTTGATTTCCAATTCTTAGCTACCACAAAAAGAGCCGCTATAAGTATTTTTGTACATATGGGTCCTTTTCCCACTTGTGTGATCTCTTTGGGATACAACCCTAGAAGTGATATTGCTGGGTCAAAGGATATGACCATTTTATAGCCGAAATGAAACACTTTCACAAAAAGGACAGGGTCAAAGGAGAAAACTGATTAATGGGGGACAGGATTGGAGGGACCAAAAATATAATTATTGTTTCACAACGCAATTATTTTGGAGGGTTTTGCATAATGATACACATGTGGCCTATATCGAATTTCTTGCCTTCTTAGGGGAGGGTGGGTGGGAAGGGAAGAGGGGAGAGAATTTGGAAATCAATGTTTTAAAAGCAGATGTTTAAAAAAAATTGTTTTTGCATGCAACTGGGAAATAACATATATAGGCAATGGGGCATACAAATCTATATTGCCCTACAAGAAAGTAAGGGAAAAGGGGAAGGGGGGTGTGGGGTGACATAAGAGAGGGTTGACTGGACATGGGTCAAACAGAATATATGCCATCTTCGAGTGGGGGGAGGGCAGAAATGGTGACAAAATTTGTAATTCAAAATCTTTTGGAAATCAATGCTGAAAACTAAAATTATTAAATAAATAATGTAAAAGGAAAGGAAATAAAGACAAAGATTAAAGTTAAAAAGAGACATAAAAAGGAAAATAGGGGTAGAAAACCATGACAACCCTTGTGAATCAATAAGGGCAAATTTTTTGCATTTTTATGTAGGATTTTATTGTTTTATATATGTTTTATATATATATATATATACACACACATATATGTATATGTATACATATATATATGTATGTATGTATATATATATATATATATATATATCAATCTTTAGAATAGTACAATTATGACAATTGAAAGGAATACACATAGTCTTTGGGTGTCAGTACAAAATAAGTGATATAATGACATAAAACATAATTAAGAGATGTAAAAGGAGGGTTCTGTGAGAAGAGGTAAGGATGTAGTAGAATAGGGTAAATTACATCAAATGAAGAGGCACAAAAACACATTATAGTAGAAGGAAAGATAGGAGGGAGAAGAGTACTATGTGAACTTTACTCTCACCAGATTTGGTGCGAGAATAGAATAATAAACTCTGAAAAGTATAGAAACTACCTTTGTCCTACTGGGAGTAGGAAGGAAAAGAGGAAAGAGAAAGGGGGGTGGTCTGAAGGGAGGCAAGGAGTAGCAAGAGGAAAAGGCTAAGAAAAGGCAGTGAAATCAAGAGGGATGGTAAATTAAGGAAGGTGGTGGTCAAAATTAAAACTCTTTTGAGCAGCAGAAGGAGGGAGGGAGAAATTAAAGCATGGCGGGGGGAATGGATGGAAAAAAAAAGATAGAGCTTGTAAACATAACTGGGAATGAGAATGGGGTGAACTCTACCATAAAACATAGGTGGATAGCAGAATGGATTAAAAACCATAATGCTACAATATGTTGTTTACAAGAAACACATTTGAAAAAGGGGTTTACCCAGAGGTTAAAAGTAAAAGGATGGATTAAAATATATTGTGCTTTATCTAAAGTAAAACAAAACAAACAAAAAAAAAAGCAGGGGTAGCAACCCTAATCTCAGACAAAGCAAAAGCAATAATAGATCTAATTAAAAGAGATAAGGAGGATGCTTTATCCTGCTAAAAGGTACCATAGACAATGAAGAAATATCATTATTTAACATGTATGCACCAGGTGGTGTAGCATGCAGATTCTTAGAGGAGAAGTTAAAGGAGTTACAGGAAAAAAACCATACCAGTGGGGGACCTCAACCTCCCCCTCTCTGAACTTTATAAATCTAACCTCAAAATAAACAAAAAAAAGAACTTAAGGAGGTGAATAGAATTTTAGAAAAGGCGGATATGACAGATCTCTGGAGACAACTGATTGGAGATAAAAAGAAATATATGTTTAGGGTGTGTTCAAGGAGTGGTTAGTTCTTAAATGATCATGCACATTTAGTATCTATTGCGCAGGCATTTTACCCAGAGTTCGCTACGAAATAGCTCACACAGGGATTACTAGGGGTGTGGTCTTTACTGTGAAATGTCACTAAGTTCACTATCGGTCAGGGCTAAAGGGAATAGTTTCTCATCTAGTGTCTTGTTAGACAAAATATTATGTCTGGGATACATGTTATAAAGGTCAGGGAATAGTAAATATGGTTATGACTCAGTATACAGTCAGTTATCAGCATCCAGAAATCAATCTATAGGTGCATATAGCTGCTTACAAAGGAAGAAGTAGAGATAAGTTGGGGCGGGCTGCCAGTTAGCTAGAGCGAGACAGCCTGAGAGAGAATACGTTTTGAGGACTGTATATGTTTATGAGAACTGGATGTTTTGGAATTGGGATTCAGGCACAGGCACCCAAGCAGAAGCTGTTAGAATTTAGGGTCCAGGCACAAGCACCTCATAAGTTCCATGAAAAAAGCAATAAAATTGATAAACCCATGGTCAATTTGATTAAAAAAAGAAAGATGAAATCTAAATTACCAGTATCAAAAATAAAAAGGGTGAATTCACCTCCAATGAAAAGGAAACTCTAACAATAATTAGAAATTATTTTGCCCCATTGTATGACCACAACTTTTAAAAAATTCTACAGATTATTTTATTTTATTTTATTTCTTGCAAAAAAACCAACTTTTTTAAGCATCTACTTTTAAAACTTTGAGTTCCAAATTCTCTCCTCTTCCCTTCCCACCCACCCACCCTAGGAAGGCAAGCAATTCAAAAGAGATCACACATGTATCATTATGTTAAATACTTCCACAATGTTCATGTTGTGAAAGGCAAACTATATTTCCTTCCATACTATCCTGTCCCCGTTTATTCAGTTTTCTCCCTTGACCCTATCCCTTTTCAAAGGTGTTTGCTTTTGATTACCTCCTCCCCCTATCTGCCATCCCTTCTATCATAGCCCCTTTTTTATCCCCTACCTCTTAATTTCATAGGGGGTAAGATACCCAATTCAGTGTGTATGTTATTCCCTACTCAGGTCAAATCCGATGAGAGTATGATTCACTCATTCCCCCTAACCTCCTCTTCTCTTCCCACAGGACTGCTTTTTCTTGCCACTTTTATGTGAGATAATTTACCTCATTCTATCTCTCCCTTTCTCCCTCTCTTAATACATTTCTATCTCACCCCTAAATTTATTTCATTTTTTAGATATCATCCCTTCATATTCAACTCATCCTGTGCCCTCTACCTATATTCCCTTCAACTCCCCTAGTACTGAGAAAGGTGTTATGAATTACACATCATCTTTCCATGTGGGAATACAAACATAAAAGTTCAGCTTTAGTAAGTCCCTTATGAATTCTCTTTCTTATTTAACTTTTCAGGCTTCTCTTGACTCTTGAATTTGAAAGTCAAATTTTCTATTGAACTCTGGCCTTTTCATTAAGAAAGTTTGAAAGTCCTCTATTTTATTGAGCATCCATATTTTGCCTTGGAGCATTATACCCAGTTTAGCTGGGTAGGTGATTCTTGCTTCTAATCCTAGCTCCTTTGACCTCTGGAATATCATATTCCAAGTCCTTCAATCCCTTAAGGTAGAAGCTGCTAGATCTTCTGTTGTCCTGATTGTGTTTCCACAGTATTGAAATTGTTTCTTTCTGGCTGCTTGCAATATTTTCTTCTTGACCTGGAAACTCTGGAATTTGGTGACATTATTCCTAGGAGTTTTGTTTTTCAGATCTTTTTGAGGAGGTGATTGGTGGATTCTTTCAATTTCTATTTTACCCTCTGGCTCTAGAATGTAAGGGCAGTTCTCCTTAATAATTTCTTGAAAGATGATATCTAGGCTCTTTTTTTGATCGTGGCTTTCAAGTAGTCCATCATTTTAAAATTTTTTCTCCTGGATCTATTTTTCAGGTCCGTGGTTTTTCCAATCAGATATTTCACATTGTCTCCCCTTTTTTCATTCATTTGCTTCTGTTTTATAATATCTTGGTTTCTCATGAAGTCACTAGCTTCTACTTGCTCCAATCTAATTTTTAAGGTAGTATTTTCTTCAGTGGTCTTTTGGACCTCCTTTTCCATTTGGCTAATTTTATCTTTCAAGGTATTATTCTCCTCATTGGCTTTTTGGAGGTCTTTTGACATTTGGGTTAGTCTATTCTGTACGGTGTTATTTTCTTAGTATTCTCGGGGTCTCCTTTAGCGAGTCATTGACTTGTTTTTCATGGTTTTATTGCATCACTCTCATTTCTCTTCCCAATTTTTCCTCTACTTCTCTAACTTGCTTTTCCGAATCCTTTTTGAGGTCTTCCATGGCCTGAGACCAATTCATATTTTTCTTGGAGGCTTTCAATGTGGGCTCTTTGACTTTGTTGACTTATTCTGGCTGTATGTTCTGTTCTTCTTTGTCACCAAAAAAGGAATCTACAGTTTGAGTTTGAGTCCGAGTTTGAGTCTGAGTTTGTTTTTGCTGCCTGTTCATGTTCCCAGCCAGCTACTTGACCCTTGAGCTTTTTGTCAGGCTATGGCTTATTGGAGAGTAGAGAGTTCTTTGTCCAAGCACTGCTGCACTGCTGTTTTCAGAGCCACTTGTACTTCCCTGTCACCCTATGCTCTGTCCCAGCAGTGCTTCCCCTCCCCCAAGAACTGAAAACCAGGGCCACAATACAGATCCAAGCAGTGCACAGCAATAGAGTCTACCTTTGTGCCCACAAACTGCTCCTTGCACTGCTGCTCTGATCCTTTGGTAGATTCATCCCACCATGTGAGCCAGGGACTTGGGAAGCAGCTGATGCTTGAGTTCTGGAAGCAGAATCAGGAGCTTCCTGATGCTGCTACCACCAAGGCTGCATCACCTCCTCCCTCCCCAGAGCTGGTGGCCAGATGGGGGTAAACTCAATCCCACAGTTTCTCCCTAACCTGCTCTTTGGTATTTGTGGGTGGAGAACTCTGGTAACTGCCAGGGCTCACTGTTTCATGGCCCCAAGGCCTGCTCTGGCTGTCTGAATCTGGATCTGGTCTGTCCCTGCATTGCCCACTTTGGGCTGCCCTCCCAAGTCAGCAAAGTGTGATAGACCCTTCCCAGTGACCATGGAGGCTCGCTTGAGTTACAGACCTATTTCCCTCTGCTATTTCATGGGTTCTTCACCTGTAGAATTAGTTCAGAGCCATTTTTAAAGGTGTTTGGAGGGATTTGGGGGAGAGCTTAAGCCAGTCTCTGTTTTTGAGGTCCCACCTTGGCTCTGCCACCTATTCTTTTATTTTCAATCAAAGTAAGCATTGGATTTTCTATTTCATTGTTTCCCCCCAAAAAAAATAGCCCCTCATCTTATTTATTGTTTCAATGGTTTTCTTACGTTCAATTTTATTCTTCTCTCTTTTGATTTTTAGGATTTCCAATTTTATGTTTTTAGGGGATTTTTAATTTGTTCTCTTTCTGGCTATTTTTAGTTTCATGCTCACTTCTTTGATTTGTTCTTTCTCTGTTTTATCGATATGTGTTTAAAGATAATCATTTTTTTTCTATAAATAACTACTTAGGCTGAATCTTATAAGCTTTGGTGTGTTTCCTCGTGGTCATTCTTATTAATTCAGTTCTTGATTATTTATGTGATTTGTCCTTTGACATAGTTATTCTTTAATATTAGATTAGTTTCCAATTAACTTTCAATCTATGTTTTCATAGCTTTTTATGAAGTGAAATTTTAATTCATTTGATGTGAAAAGGATGCATTTGATACTTCTGCTTTTTTACACTTGGTTATGAGTTTTTATGCCATAATAAATGCTAAATTTTGTGTGTAACATCCATGTACTGCTGAACAAACATTGTGTTTCTACTATCATTCAATTTTTCTAGAGGCCTATCAAATCTAACTTTTCTCTAATTCTATTCATCCCCTTAACTTCTTTTTTGTTTATATTTTTGGTTAGAATTATCTAGTTCTGAGAGGGGAAAGTTGAGTTCCCTGACTAGAATAGTTTTATTATCCATTTCCTCCTCTAATTCATTTAAATTTTCCTTTAAGAATGTGAATGTTATAATATGTGGGATGTATCTGTTTAGTAATGATATTACCTCATTGTGTATGGTACATTTTACCAAAATCTAGTTGCCTTGATTATCTTTTTAAATCAGATCTAGTTTTGTTTTTGCCTTGTCTGAGATCATAATTAGTACTCTCATTTTGTTTCTTTTTAACTTCAGCTGAAGCCCATTAGATTATGATCCATCCTGTTAGTTTAACTCTGTGTGTGCAAGATTCCAAACTATTTTACAAAGTGATAATTATGAAAAAAATCTGGTAATGACTGAGAAATAGAGTATTGGATCAGTAGAATATATTATAGACATGATACATGAAAGTCAATGACCATAGATATCTGGTGTTTGATAATCCCAAAGAACCAAGATTTGTGGGTAAGAAATCATCATTTGACAAAAAAAAATTGCCAGGAAAAGTGGAAAGTAGTTCACCAGAAAGAGACTATAGACCAACATCTCACATTTTATGTCAAAATAAGGTCAAAATGGAAACTTTAGACATAAAGGGTGATATCATAGATAAATTAAGAGTCTATGGGAAAATATGCTGTCAGATATATAGATAATGAAAGAGTTTTGGCGAAAATGTTTGAGCCAGTAAAGAAAGAGATGTTTAGAAAATTTTAGTTCAACCTCTGTGCCCTCAAAGTCAGTAGACCCATTATATTTTAACTGTAACAAATAAGTTCCAGTTGAACTGCTGGAGAAAGTGAAAATTATGTTGAAGAAAACAAGGGGAAAAAGCAGGACTTAACCATGTAGGTATTGAGGAGGTCCATATCTTTGTTGAAACAATTTTGAGTGTTAACAAAATAACTGTCCAGGCATCTAGACAATGTGAAGATGCCAGAGGCATCATGGACATAATAGTTAGCAAAAGAGGTGAATTTAAGAATAATAATAACTACTGACTCATATATCTATTTTTTTCAATTCTTTCATATGTCTATGATGATGATGATCTACACATGTATCAAGTGCATTTTTGATAATAGTAGAGATAGGAATAGGCAAAATTTTGTAAATGAATTTTCTTACTAGACCATATTTTTACAGCATCATTATAGTTTCACTTCAAAATGTTATTGGATTAATTGCTTAGTTGGTTCTCTCAATGTGCTTTCTTTAGACTTAGTAGACTCTATGATGCATTTTTTATGAAATGATTTGAGAGTGTTTAATGACATTATTATTTGTAAGATTTGACAAAATATTTTATGCTCAAAATTGATGCATCCTATAGTTTTATATCTCTCCCTTGCAAATGAGTGAAGTGTTGAGTGAACAAGATGATTATTAGGATCTTTTTTTATCACTCTAATGATAATTAGTGGATGTGATTGAAATTCCTTTAGAAAATAATTAGTATTAATAGTAATGTCTTTATCCATTTCACATTATTTCACAACAATCACTTGTTTAAATAGTTGAGACTATATTAATTTTCTTATTTTATATTTTCACATATTTGTACTTTTTTCTGTTTTAACATGAAGTTTGACCTTTGCTCTAATCAGATGGTACTGTGACTGTAAGCAATAATCTAATAGGAATGACTCCCATATCAATTATTAGCCAAAGTAATTTGTTTTGCTATGTTATTTGATGCCCACCATTTCTAGCTTTCCAGGTGGGTAGATCATAATACTTATCTTGAAAAAATATCCAATTAAAAATATTTATAATAGTCAATTGAAATTACATAAGCCTTTGGCTTTTCTCATTACTTACATGATATTCATCAAAGATACAATATATTTGTATATACTACATAACTTGAAAGAGAGACAGAGAGAGGAAGAGAATGAGAGAGAGAGAGAGAGAGAGAGAGAGAGAGAGAGAGAGAGAAGCAGAGACAGAGACAGAATAAATAATGAATAATGAAATCATGAAGTACTTTATAATAATTGAATTCTAGATTTAGACCTGGATTAAACCTTGATGAGCTTCTGGTCCAAACTATTTTTACAAACCAATAAAATGATGCCAAGGGAGGTTCAGCAATTTACACAATGCCATATAAGAAATAGTTTTTAGAGGTGAGATTTGAATCTAGATCTTCTGACTTTAGAGTCAGAATTTCTTGCTATAATATGTTAAAATTATATACAAGTGACAATATGGAAAGTGGATAGCGAGTTTGTCTCTCAATTTGGAGACATGATTTCAAGTTCCATTTGTACCAAACATTAGTTTTCCGTCCCTGAGAATGCTGCTTAATCTTACTTTCCTAATCTGGAAAGGAAGTTTGACTTGGAACAATATTTTACAACATGTAGCAAATTTTTATTGATTTGTTAAATTATGACTTCTAAGGATCCTTATTTCACACAGGCTATACAGTGAAATAGTTTCTTCCTTCCTCTCTTCTCCATCTCCTGCTTCCTGATATTATAAGTCTGGTTCCTTCTACCTGTTGCAACAAGGCACTGAGATTCACATTGTAAAATTTTATACTGATGGGATAAACTCCTTATAACTCACATTTAATTAATGTACATGTTTCCATTACAAAATTCTGGTAACTTATTGAACTTCTAATTATCTTTGCAATGAAGAAGAACTTTGCTTCAACTAACACCAAATAGCATATATAATCTCATCTGTGTGTCATTTGATTGAAGAAGATAAAAATAAATACGAATGAACTTTACATCTCCTCATTTCCCCAAGTTGGTTTTGGGAGGGAAATTAGGAAATTGTTTGTGTGCTTACACACTCACATGTGCCATGATATGTGTGTATTATATATGCATGTATGAGTGTGTATGTGTGAGGGGGGTGTGGGTGTGTATGTATCAGGCAGAGCCAATTTCTTGCCTTACTTTCCAAGTTTTCTGAACCCTTTCCAGTAGAGGCTGAGAAAAATGAAGCTTGGAGCTCATTGGTTTCTTCAGCTCAGCCTGTCTCTTCTCTGTGTCTCCTGCTCCTTGTAAGCTCCAATAAAATATTCTAATTAATTATAATTTTGTTGCACCTTTCCCTAGTACTCCCCACCTGATTGAGAAGAAACAGAAACAACAATTCATCATGCTATAAATGTAGTTATCCTTAATTTAATTGGGTTAAGGAGTAATTCCAACCCTTTCCCTACTGTCAGGACCTCACTAGTTTTAAAATCTAGCTAAAATCAGCACCTTTCAGTCCTCTTTGCAGTTGGGTCCCATTTATCCACATTTGTTCTCTATTCTCTGGACCATTCTCCTTTACCTCTCATATGTCTTTTAAACACAGGAGCTATGATCATGTCTTACTATATAACATAGTGTTTGGATAATCTGAAATTGTCTGAGTATTTCTAAATTATTTTTAGCTAATCAGAAAAAACTCAGATTACCGTTATAAGAAAAATAAAATCATCTTTTAAAAAAGAATTTTTTTCTGCTGATCTGGCACACATTATTATTGGTAATAATGGAATACTTTTATGATGCTGGTAAAAGTTGGTAAAGGAAAATATATTGATATTAACTAATATATATATATATATATATATATATATATATATATGATTATTATAGAAATTTGGATGGTTTTATTGAGTTTAATATTATTTTAAATATGACATTTAAAAAGTAATCATAATGTATGCACATGTTAAAATTGTCTCACCTAAACTCAATATTTTTTCTTTGTTTATTAGCATTAAAGTATAAAAATGAAAACTATTCCTTAATTTGAAAAAATTCTCCATTTATGACACATCTGACTTCTATTTTGATTAGAAAAACAATTAAATCGCTTGAATATTATGAATGTTAGTACAAATTTTATAGGTTAATGTTATATTTATAATAATAGTAATACACATCATTACCCAAAGTAAATATATTTATTCAGTATTTAGCAGCAAAAATTAGTAACACTTAAATATTTACTTTTGCCTTATGACTACTATGATAATCATTAGAAAGCATGCATGGGGTTTTTGAAATATTACCCTATTTTATGAGTTTGTCACTTTATATTTTTTTTTCTTTTCAACATAAAATTTTCATGAATTTGAGATTTTAAATAATAACATCATGTTGAATTTGTGACTCGCTTTTTGCCAGTGAATTTTAAAAATAATTCCTTGTTACTCTTTTCATGTAATTTTAAAATATGAAAGACTAAGAATGCAAATTTCAACCCTGCCAGTCTTTTTAAAAAGTCACTAAAGAAGAGATGTATCTCAGTCATAAACTTGAATTAAATTTAAGTGTTTAAATTAATCTTGTTACAGATTGCTGTCCTCTGGATTTTGTCTTACTTTTTCTAGTCAAGTCTGGGAAGGAAGAAGGTTCTGGTTAGCTAAGCTTCCACCTGAAATTGGAATCTATTTAAAACTAAAACCCCCACTTATTGTCTGGGAAAATAGGAGGGAGAATGTCATAACACCAAGAGCATGCAAATGAATTACTGATAATAAAATGAGATTTCCTGGAGCTAATAATTTCTATTAATATCACTATATATGATGACTCAGCTTAGATTCTAGGACACCTGAGGAAATTTATCTTTGTCAGAATACTATTTTTCCAAAGATTCCACATAGATTGTATGGACTTTACTCTTTGCTTTCCTAAAATAGTATTGGGACACCTACAGAGATCCAGCTAAGAAACTGTTAACTGGATTCTTGTGAAACTTAAAACAGAATGATTTGATACTACAGTCATTTAGTTTGTGTAGCCACATATTAGGGAAACAAGTACAATTACATTTGTTTAGAAGAGACATGATGATTCCGATATTTCTCTTCTGGTTAACCAAACAAATTTGTATTTTGACATTTTATTTCTCCTTTAAATATTCTTTAAAAGTTAATTTGAATAATTAAAAGCTTTGATTCATTTAGAAATATCACATGGAATGCTATAAAATCACATTAGATATAAAAAATAAGAATAGAAGAAGGAAGATTAGAATTCCTTTATATTCCATTACTTATCTCAAATACTGCTATATTTCATGACACTGATTTGGTAATATATATGTTAGAAAATCTGTGTGATTGCAGTGATTATTTATGTAGTCTGAATCATAAACCACACTTGAAAATTATAGTACATTTGAACATCTCTGTGACTAAAGGGTTCACAATGGGATTAAACTGACCAATTATAAACTTGAAGAAATCCCAAAATTAAAACTGCCAGGAATTTAATAACCACATTCCAGAGTTCTCATCAAAGAGAAAATATTTCAAGCAGTGAGAAAGAAATCATTCAAATATTGTGCAGCCACAGTCAGGATCACACAAGAATTCCTTCCACTTTAAAGGAATAAATGGCTTGAATTGATATTTCAGAAGGCAAAAGAGCCAGGATTACAATTAAGAATACCCTACCCAAGGTGGGACAGAGCCAAGATGGTGCTGTTAAAAGAAGTAACTACCAGAACTGTCTCACATGTCTTAAAATGTGAATCTGAGCAGATCTGAGAGAGTTAGAAGCCACTAGTAGACTGAGAGGGGTAGGAAAACTTAAAATATCTGATTGGACAAACACCTGACCTGGAATTTAGTTCCAGGAGAGACAATCTAATAAGTATTGGTCTACCTGAAAGCTATGATGAAAAAAAGAGCCTGGGTAGTATCTTCCATGAAATCCTTAAGGAAAATTGCCCAGAAATCCTATAGCCAGAGGGTAAAATTTTCATCGAAAGAATCCATCAATCACCCCCTGAAAAAGTTCCAAAATTGAATACTCCAAGAAATATTAGAGCCAAATTCTAGGACTACCAGGTCAAGGAGAAAATACAGCAAGCAGCCAGAAAGAAACAATTCAAATATCATGGTACTACAGTCAGGATCATGAAGGATCTTTCAGCTTCTACATGAAATGACAGGAGATATTGGGATATGATATTCTGAAAGGCAAAGGAGCTTGGACTACAACCAAGGATCAAGCAGCCAGAAAAATTGAGCAGAATTTTCCAGGCAAGGAGAGGGACATTCAATGAAATAAGGGAATTCCAGACCTTCCTGATGAAAAGGCCAGGGTTCAATGGAAAATTTCATCTCCAAATACAAAATTCAAGACAGACATAAAAAGGTAAATGGGGGGAAAACCCTATTTAATCAATATGGCTAATTATTTGCATCCTTATGTAGGATTATTTTTTGTTTATGTGTCAATCTTGAGAATAGTATACTTATTATGACAATAGAAAGGGATATTCATTGACTGTGGACATCAGTATAAAATAACTGATATAATGATAAAAATATAATTAAGAGATATAAAAGTATGGTACAGTGGGAACAGGTAAGGAGGTAGTCGAAAAGGGTAAATTACATCACATGAAGAGGAACAAATACTTATTGTGATAGAGGAAAAGAAGGGAGGGATAAGAGAAGTATTTGAGCTTTACTCTAATAGGATTTGTTTCAAGAAGGGAACACGATGAGTGTAGAAATCTAACTTGTTCTACAGGCAGTAGGAGGTGAAAGGGGAAAAAGGGAGGGTGTGATCAGAAGGGAGGGAAGAAGTAGCAAGTGGAAAATGGTAAGATAATGTAGAGGAATCAAGAGGGAGGGAAAACTAAGGAGGGAAGGGGTCAAAAGCAAAACTTTCCTGAGGAGTGGAAGGGGAGAAATAAAAGCATAAACAGTTGTGGGGGACAGGAATAGGATGGAGAAAAGGACACAAATAGTAATGATAACTGTGAATGTCAATGAGATAAAATCTCCTATAAAACATAAGCAGATAGAAGAATGGATTAAAAACCATAATCTTACAATATGCTGTTTACAAGAAACACATTTGAAACAGGAGGCTAAACACAGGGTAAATGTAAAAGGCTGGAGTAAAATATATTGCACTTCAGCTAAAGTAAAAAAAAAGAAAAAAGAGAAAGCATGGGTAGCAATCCTAACCTCAGACAAAGAAAAAGCAAAGATATACCTAATTAAAAGAGGTAAGGAAGGTCACTACACCCTACTAAAAGGCACCATAAACAATGAATCAATATCATTACTTAACATATGTGCACCAAGTGGTAAAGTCTGCAAATTCTTAGAGGAGAGGTTAAGGCAGTTACAGGAAGAAATAGACAGCAAAATTATACTAATGGGAGACATCAACATCCCCCTTTCTGAACTTGATAAATCTAAGCACAAAATACACAAGAAAAAAGTTAAGGAGGTGAATAGAATTTTAGAAAAGGCAGATATGATAGACCTCTGGAGAAAACTGAATGGGGATAAAAAGGAATATACTTTTTGCTCAGCAGTAAATATCACATACTCAAATATTGAGTATGTACTAGGACATAAAAACCTCACAATCCAGTGCAGAAAGGCAGAAGTAGTCAAAGTATTTTCTTCAGATCATGATGCAATAAAAATTATTTGCAACAAAGATCCATGTAAAAATAAGCTAAAAATTAAATGGAAACTAAATACCCTAATTCTAAAGAAGGAGTGAGTCAAAGATCAATTCATAGAAACAATTAATAACTTCATTCAAGAGAATGAAAATAATGGGAAAACATACCAAAACTTATGGAATGTAGCAAAAGCAGTTATTAGGGTAAGTTTTATATCTCTAAATGCTTACATGAATAAAATAGAGAAAAGGGAGATCAATGAATTAAGCACGCAACTGAAACAATTAGAAAAAGAAAATAAAATGAAAATCCCCAATTAAATACCAAATTAGAAATACTGAAAACAGAAGGAGAGATTAATAAAATTGAAATCAGGAAAACTGTTGAAATAATAAATAAAACCAAGAGATGGTTTTATTAAAAAAACTAATAAAATTGATAAACGTTTGGCCAATTTGATTAAATAAAGAGAGCAAAATCAAATTTCCAGTATCAAAAATGTAAAAGTTGAACTAACCTCCAATGAAGAAGAAATTAAAACAATAATTAGTCATTACTTTGCCCATTTCTTTGCCCGTAAATTTGTCAACTTTTGGCATATGGATGAATACCTAAAAAAATATAAATTGCCCACGTTAACAGAAGAAGAAGTAAAATTCCTAAATAACCCAATCTCAGAAAAAGAAATTGAGCAAGTCACCCATGAACTCCCTAGGAAAAAAATCTGCCAGGCCAGATGGTTTTACGTTTAAATTTTATCAAATATTTGACGAACAATTAATAGCTATACTTTATAGACTATTTTGGAAAATACGTGAAGAAGGAGTCCTGCCAAATTCTTTTTTATGACACAGATATAGTACTAATATCCAAACCAGGAAGAGTCAAAACAGAGAAAGAAATTTATAGACAAAATTCCCTAATAAATATTGATATAACAATTCTAAATAAAATATTAGTAAAAAGATAGCAGCAGCTTCTCACCAGGTAGGAGTTATTCCATGAATGCAAGGCTGGTTCAATATTAGGAAAACTATCAGCATAATTGATCATATCAACAACAAAACTAGCAGAAACCATATGATCATATCAATAGATGCAGAAAAAGCCTTTGACAAAATACAACACACGTTCTTATTAAAAATACTAGAAAGCATAGGAATAAATGGAGTCTTCCTTAAAATTACAATTATGACCTATCTAAATCCATCAACAAGCATTATTTGTAATGGGGATAAGCCAGATTCATTAACAGTAAGATGAGGGGTTAAACAAAGATGTCCATTATCACCCCTACTATTCAATTTGGTACTAGAAATGTTAGGTGTAGGTATAAAAGAAGAAAAAGAAATTGAAGGAATTAGAATAGCCAAAAAAGAAATTATAAATAGCATCTACCTAAAACCATTGACAAGCATTATTTGTAATGACAATAAGCTAGATGCATTCCCAATAAGACCAAGGGTGAAACAAGGATGTATATTATCACCATTACCACTCAATTTTATACTAGGAATGTTAGCTGTAGCAATAAAAAATTAAAAAAAAAGAAATTGAAGGAAGTAGAATAGGCAATGAAGAAACTAAACTGTCACTTTTTGCAGATGATATGGTGATTTACTACAAAGAATCCTAGAGAATCAAGTAAAAAAAGGACATGAAATATAAATAACTGTTGCAAATTTGCAGGATATAAAATAAATCCTCATAAATCCTTAGAATTCCTTTAAATTAGTAACAAAGCACAACAGCAAGAGATAGAAAGAGACATTCCATTTAAAGTTATTGTAGACACTGTAAAATATTTGGGAGTCTCTGCCAAGACAAACCCAGGGTTTATAAGAAAATAATTACAAAACATGGTGGGGAGGGGAGGGGGGCAGAGCCAAGATGGTGGCTGGAAAGCAGGGACGTGCCTAAAGCTCTCCCTCAAGACTCTGCGGAGACCTATAAAAATTGCTATGAACAAAGTCTAAAACTGCAGAATCAAGGAAATAGCAGAGGGAAGCAAGGCTCCAAGCCAGGACAGTCTGGTTGGTCACTGGGTAAGGTCTATCGCACCATGCTGGGAACAGAGCAGAGCCCAGCGTAGGCTGCACCCAGACAAACCAGAAAGAGAACTGGGCAGAACAGGCCCTAGAACCCTGAAACAGCATGCTGTGGCTGTTACCAGACTTCTCAATCCACAAACACCAAAAACAACACAGAAGGTTAGTGGGAAAAAAAAAAAAAAAACTGGGGGTACAGACAGAAAGGAGTGGGCAGTTTAGCCACTGCCCCAGGCAGCAGAGGTGGTGCAGCTACAGAACTACTGCTGCAGTTGCTTCCAGCCACAGGCCCACCTGGTGGGAGGAATCAAGTGGCAGATAAGAGTGGGAGTGCAGGGTCTGCTCAAATCTGTGTCATGGTCTGGGTTGGCAGTTCTTGGGGGAAGAGGCACACTGGTGTGGCAGAGCTTGCTGCGTAGAAAAAGTTCTGAAAACAACAGTGCAGCCCCTCAGGTTTGGGACAAAGTACTCTATACTCTACAAGCAGTCATGCCACCAATGAAAACTCAAGGGTCAAGTAACTGGCTGGGAACATGGCCAGGCAGTAAAAATGGACTAAGATTAAGACTCAGACTTTGGAATCTTTCTTTAGTGACAAAGAAGACCAAAATATACAGCCTAAAGAAGTCAACAAAGTCAAAGAGCCTACATCAAAAGCCTCCAAGAAAAACTTGATCTGGTCTCAGATCATGGAAGAGCTCAAAAAGAATTTGGAAAAAAGAAGTTAGAGAAGGAGAGGAAAAATTTGGAAGGGAAAAGAGAATGATGTGAGAAAACCATAAAAAGCAAGTCAATGACTTGCTAAAGCAGACCCAAAAAATACTAAAGAATATTTCACCTTAGAAATAGGCTAACTCAAATGTCAAAAGAGCTCCAAAAAGCCTATGAGGAGAAGAATCCTTGAAAGGCAGAGATACCCAAATGGAAAAGGAGGTCCAAAAGACCACTAGAGAAAGTACTACCTTAAAAATTAGACTGCAGATATGGGAAGCTTGTGACTTTATAAGAAATCACGATAATATAAAACAAAAATGAAGGAATTAAAAAATAGAAGACAATGGGAAATATCTCATTGGAAAAAACATTGACCTGGAAAATAGATACAGAAGTGATTATTTAAAAATTATTGGACTACCTGGAAGGATGATCCAAAAAAGAGCCTAGATATCATCATTCAAGAAATTATCAAGGAGAACTAACCTGATATTCTAGAGCCAGAGGGTAAAATAGAAATTGAAAGAATCCACCCATCCCCTCCTGAAAATGATCCCAAAAAGAAGACTCCTAGGAACATTGTTGCCAAATTCCAGAGTTACCAGATCAGGAAGAAAATACTGCAAGCAGCCAGAAAGAAACAATTTGAGTATTGTGGAAACACAATCAGGATAACACAAGATCTAGCAGGTTCTACCTTATGGAATCAAAGGGCTTGGAATATGATGTTCTGGAGGTCACTAGAGCTAGGATTAAAACCAAGAATCACCTACCCAGCAAAACTGAGTATCATGCTCCAAGGCAAAATATGGATTTTCAATAAAATAGAGGCCTTTCAAACTTTCTCAGTGAGAGGAGCAGAGCTGAATAAAAAGATTTACTTTCAAACACAAGAATCAAAAGAAGCATGAAAAGGTAAGCAAGAAAGAGAAATCATATGTGACTTACTAAAGTTGAACTGTTTTGTTTACATTTCTACATGGAAAGATTTTGTGTGTAATTCCTGAGACCTTTCTCAGTATTAGGGTAGTTGAAGAGAATATAAATATTTATAGACAGGGGGTAGATGGTGAGTTGAATACGAAGGGATGATATCTAAAAAAATAAAATCAATTTAAGGGGTGAGAGAGTAATATATTGAAAGAGGGAGAAAAGGAGAAATAGAATGGGGTAAATTATCTGACATAAAAGTGTCAAGAAAAAGCAATTCTGTAGGAAGGGAAGAGGGTGAAGGTGAGGGGGAATGAGTGAATCTTGCTCTCATCGGATTTAATCTGAGTAGGGAATAACATACACACTCAATTGGGTATCTTACACCACTGGAAAGAAGGAGGAAGGGGATAACAAAAGGGAGATGATAGAAGGGAGGGCTGATAGGGGTAGAAGATAATGAAAACCAACCACTTTCAAAAAGGGACAGGTCAGGGGAGAAAATTGAATAAAGGGGGATAGGATAGGAAGGAGCAAAGTATATTTAGTTTTTCATGACATGAGTATTGTGGAAGGGTTTTACCTAATGAAACACATGTGGTCTATGTTTATTTTTTATTTTTTTTAATTTATTTAACATATTTAGTTTTCAGCATTGATTTTCACAAAAGTTTGAATTACAAATTTTCTCCCCATTTCTACCCTCCCACCCACTCCAAGATGGCATATATTCTGGTCACCCTGTTCCCCAGTCAGCACTCCCCTCTGTCACCCCACTAACCTCCCATCCTCTTTTCCCTTCCTTTCTTGTAGGGCAAGATAAATTTCTACACCCCATTGCCTGTGTATCTTATTTTCTAGTTGCATGCAAAAGCATTTTTGTTTTTTTTTTGAACATCTGTTTTTAAAATTTGAGTTCCAAATTCTCTCCCCTCTTCCCTTCCCACACACCCTCCCTAAGAAGTCAAGCAATTCAACATAGGCCACATGTATATCATTATGTATAACCCTTCCACAATACTCATGTTGTGAAAGACTAACTATATTTTACTCCTTCCCAACCTATCACCCTTTATTGAATTTTCTCCCTTAACACTGTCCCCTTTCAAAAGTGCTTGTTTTTGACTACCTCCACCCCCATCAGCCCTCCCCTCCATCATCTTCCCCATTTATTTTTATCTTCATCCCTCTTCTTTCCTGTGGGGTAAGATTCCCAATTGGGTATGTATGTATGGTATTCCCTCCTTAGGCCAAATCTGATGACGGCAATGTTCACTCATTCCCCCATCATCTGCCCTCTCCCCTCCTCCCACAGAACTGCTTGCTCTTGCCTCCTTTATGCGAGATAATCCACCCCATTCTATCTCTCTTATCTCCCTCTCTCAGTATGTTCCTCTCTCATCACTTAATTTGATTTTATTTCTTTTAGATATCTTCCCTTCATCTTCAACTCACCCTGTGTCCGCTCTTGCTCTCTCTCTCTCTCTCTCTCTCTCTGTATACACACACACACACACACACACACACACAGATATACATACATATATATGTGTACACACATAGATATATACATACATATACATTCACCCATATATATAGACACATAAACATATATGTATGCATATTCCCTTCAGCTACCCTAATACTGATGTCCCATGAATCATACTTGTCATCTTTGCATGTAGGAATGTCAACCAAAGAGTTCACCTTTAGTAAGTTCCTTGCAATTTCTTTTTCTTCTTCTTTTTCTTGATTACCTTTTCATGCTTCTCTTGATTCTTGTGTTTGAAAGTCAAATTTTGTATTCAGTTCTGGTCTTTTCACTGAGAAAGCTTGAAAGTCCTCTATTTTATTGAAAATCCATATTTTGCCTTGGAACATGATACTCAGTTTTGCTAGGTAGGTGATTCTAGGTTTTAATCCCAGTTCCATTGACCTCCGGAATATTTTATCCCAAGCCCTTCGATCTCTTAATGTAGAGGCTGCCAGATCTTGGGTTATTCTGATTGGGTTTCCACAATACTCAAATTGTTTCTTTCTGGCTGCTTGTAGTATTTTCTCCTTGATCTGGGAGCTCTGGAATTTGGCGACAATATTCCTGGGAGATTTCTTTTTGGGATCTATTTGAGGAGGTGATCGATGGTTCTTTCAATTTCCATTTTGTCCTCTGGCTCTAGAATATCAGCGCAGTTCTCCTAGATAATTTCTTGAAAGATGATATCTAGGCTGTTTTTTTGATCATGGCTTTCAGGTAGTCCAATAATTTTTAAATTATCTCTGCTAGATCGATTTTCCAGGTCAGTGGTTTCTCCAATGAGATATTTCACATTGTCTTCCATTTTTTCATTCCTTTGCTTCTGTTTTATAATATCTTGATTTCTCATAAAGTCACTAGCTTCCACTTGCTCCAATCTAATTTTTAAAGTAGTATTTTCTTCAGTGGTCTTTTGGACCTCCTTTTCCATTTGGCTAATTCTGCCTTTCAAGGCATTCTTCTCCTCATTGGCTTTTTGGAGCTCTTTTGCCATTTGAGTTAGTCTGTTTTTTAAGGTGTTGTTTTCTTCAGTGTATTTTTCAGTATTTTTTTGGTTCTCCTTTACCAAGTCATTGACCTGTTTTACATGGTTTTCTCACATCCTTCTCATTTCTCTTCCCAATTTTTCCTCTACTTCTCTAACTTGCTTTTCCAAATCCTTTTTGAGCTCTTGCATGGCCTGGGACCAGTTCATGTTTTTCTTGGAGGTTTCTATTGTAGGCTCTTTGACTTTATTAATTTCTTCTGTCTGTATGTTTTGGTCTTCTTTGTCAGCAAGGAAAGAATGCAAAGTCTGAGACTGAATCTCGGTGCGTTTTTGCTTCCTGGCCATATTCCCAGCCAACTAACTTGACCTTTGAGTTTTTCAGTGGGGTATGACTGCTTGTAGACTACAGAGTTCTATGTTCCACGTTTGGGGGGGATGTGCCAGCTCTGCCACACCAGCACTGCTCTTTCCCCAAGAACCCCCAACCTGGACTGGGCTTAGATATTCAGCAGACTGTACACCCCTGTCCTTATCCACCACTTAATTCCTCCCACCAGGTGGGCCTGGAGCCGGAAGCATCAACAGCCGTAGCTGCCCCACCTCCGCTGCCCCCAGGGCTGGAACCCGAACCGAGAACTCCTTCCACTCCCACAGCTTTTCCCACTCACCTTCTCAGCAGTCTTTGGTGTTTGTGGGTTGAGAAGTCTTGTAACTGCCGCAGCTCACGGATTCAGGGTGCTACGGCATGCTATGCCCGGATTTTGGTCTTGGTCCACGCCGCTCAGGCTGGGCTCTGCTCCACTCCCTTCCCAGGTCCCAGCTCCCAGCTCCGTGTGGGATAGACCTTACCCAGAGATCATCCAGGCTGTCCTGGGCTGGAGCCCTGCTTCCCTCTGCTGTTTTGTGGGTTCTGCCATTCTAGAATTAGTTCAGAGCCATTTTTTATAAGTTATTGGAGGTACTCGGTAGGGAGCTCACCTATTCCCTGCTTGCCAGCTGCCATCTTGGCTCCGCCCCCCCTCACATGTGGCCTATGTTGAATTTCTTTCCTTCTTAGGGAGTATGATTGGGGAGGTAAGAGGGGAGAGAATTTGGAACTCAGAGTTTTAAAAGCATATTTTCAAAAAAAGTCTTTTTGCATGCATCTAAGAAGTAAGATATATAGGCATTGGGGCCTAGAAATCTATCTTGCCCTACAAGAAAATAAAGGGAAAGGGGATGGGGGGGTGGGTTGTCAGAAAGGAATGCTGCCTGGGGAATGGGCCAATCAGATTATATGCCATCTTGGAGTAGAGGGGAGCGTAGAAATAGGGAGAAATTTTGTAATTCAAACTTTTGTGAAAATTAATGCCAAAACGATAAATGTTAAATAAATAAATAAATTTAAGAAATAATTACAAAACACTCTTCATGTGAATAAAGTCTTATCTTCATAAATGGAAAAACATCAGTTTCTCATTGTTAGGCTGAGCTATTGTAATGAAATTACAATTTTACCTAAATTAATGTATTTATTCTGTGCGATACCAAATGAACTACCAAAAAATTATTTTACACAGCTTGATAAAATAATAACAAAATTCATCTGGAAGAATAAGTGGTGTAGAATATTTAGGGTATTAATGAAAAGAAATTCTAGGGAAGGTGGTCTGGCCATACCAGCTATTAAACTGTACTACAAAGCCTCAGTCATCAAAACTACCTGGTACTGGCTAAGAAACAAAGTCGTGGATCAGTGGAATATCTTAGGTACATAACTATACCAATATACTCTTTGATAAATCCGAAGAATCCAGGTTCTGGTCTAAGAATTAAGTATTTCACAAAAACTGCTTGGAAAATTGGAAAATGGTAGGGCAGAAACTGGGCATATACCAATATCTTACACCATATATCAAAATAAAGTCAAAATGGTTCATGATTTAGGAATAAAAGCTGATATGATAAGCAATTTGGGAGAGCAAGGAATAGTTTACCTCTCCAATTTATGGGAAAGCAAAGAATTCATGCCACAAGAAGACATAGAGAGAATTACAAAATGCAAAATGGATAATTTTGATTATTTCAAATTGAAAAGTTTTCATGTAAAAAAGCCAATGCAAGAAAGATAAGAGGTAATCAGAAAATTGGGAAAAAATCTTGACAAGTAGTGTATCTGATAAAGGCCTCATTTCTAAAATATACAGGGAATTGAGCCAAATTTATAGGAATACATATCATTCACCAATTGAGAAATATTCAAAGGATATGAACAGGCAGTGTTCAAAGGAAGAAGTTAAATATATCTATAGGCATATGCAAAAATGCTTGAAATAACTACTGATTAGAGAGATGTAGATTAAAACAACTCTTAGGTAGCACACCTCTCCTGCAGATTGGCTAAAATGATAAAACAGGAAAATGATAAATGCTGGAGAGGATGTGGGAAAATTGGAACACTATAACATTGCTGGGGGAGTTGTGAACTGATCCAACCATCATGGAGAGCAATTTGGACCTATGCCCAAATGGCTATAAAAATTTTCATACCCTTTGACCCAGCAATACCACTTCTAAGGTTGTATCCCAAAAGAGATCACACTATTGGGAAAAGGACCTGTATGTACAAACATATTTATTGTGGCTCTTTTTGTAGAAGCAAAGAATTGGAAATCAAGGGGATTCTCATCAATTGAGGAATGGCTGAACAAGTTGTGGCATATAAATCTAGTGGAATACTATTGTGCTATAAGAAAAGGGGAAGACAAGGACTTCTTAATGACCTGTAAAAGCCTACATGATATAATTCTGAGTGAGTGGAGTAGAACCAGGAGAACATTATACACAACCACAGATATATGGATTCTGTGGTGACTTACTTTGATAGACTTTGCTGTTCTCAAAAATACAAGGTTCAAAGACAGCTCTGAAGGACTCATGATGTAGAGAGCTATCTACATCCAGAGAAAGAAATATGGAGTCTTAACACAGATTGAGGCATAATTTATGCTTGCCTTTCCCACTCCCCTTTTCTTCTCTTTTGTTTTTGTTTTTTTGCGGTTTTTTTGCTTCTGTTTCCTCTTTTTCATGATTCATTCCATTGGTCATAATTCTTCTTTACAACTTGACTGTTGTGTAAATAAGTTCAATGAGAAATTATATGTACAGGATATATTGGATTCCACGCTCTATTGGGGAAGGGGGGAGGGGGAAAGAAAGTCTGGAACTCAAAAACAGGTGGAACTGAGTGTTGTAAATGAAAAATACAAAAAAAATAATCTTAATTAAAAGAATACCCTACCCAGAAAAATTGAGTTTCTTCATATGGAAAATGGATATTTAGTGGAATGGCGGTCTTATAAACATTCCTTATTAGGAAAAAAAAGGTTTCATAGAAAATTTTGCATTCACAGACTGAAGAAATGTATAAAAATATGAACGTCAGTGAGAAATAATAAGGGGCTTTCTATAGTTCAACTTCTTATATTTCAGTATGGGAAAAATACATATAACTCCTAAGAACTTTATCAATATTAGGGCAGCTATAACTAGTTTATGTAGAAAGAGTACATGTGTTTAGATTTATTATGTTGAAGCGATCTCCCAAAAAATGAAAGAGTGATATCAGGAGATGTAATGGGGCAGACAAGTTTTGACAATTCAGAGAAAATCTGGAGGGGGATAGCAGGCAATGTTTAAACTTCACTATCATCAGAATTAGCTCAAAGATGGAAGAGTATACACACTCAGTTGTGCATCAAAATCAAAGTTACCCAAAATGGCAATGTTGGGGGAAGGATATAATAGAAAGAAGTGGGTAGAGATGATAAAGGTGATGATGGATTAAGTGAGGCAATGGTTGCAGGCAAAATAGTGTTCTGAGGAGGGACAGGAGAGAGAGAGAGAGAGAGAGAGAGAGAGAGAGAGAGAGAGAGAGAGAGAGAGAAAGAGAGAGAGAGAGAGAGAGAGAGAGAGAGAGAGAGAGAGAGAGAGAGAGAGAGAAGGGAAGAGAAGAGAAGAGATGAGTCGAGATGAGAAGAGAAGAGAAGAGAAGAGAAGAGAAGAGAAGAGGAGGGGAGGGGAGGGGAGGGGAGTGGAGGAAAGGGAGGGGAGGGAGCAAGAAGAAGAAGAAAGGGGGAAGAAGAAGAAGAAGAAGAAGAAGAAGAAGAAGAAGAAGAAGAAGAAGAAGAAGAAGAAGAAGAAGAAGAAATATAAGAAATGGGATAGAGAGAAATACTCAGTAATATAACTGTGAATTTGAATGCATGTGAGCTCACCCTTAAAATAGCCAATATGGATTAGAAATAAAAATCTAACAGTATGGTGTTTATGAAAGACACATTTGAAACATAAAGACAGGGATTAAAAAGGTGTGTGTGTGTGTGTGTGTGTGTGTGTGTGTGTGTGTGTGTGTGTATGGGGGTGGGGTATGTAACCAGAGTGCCCTTTGTTTTCTTTGAATGACTCAGCTTACCTAATTGAGCCTCGCTGGGCACTGGGGCTTCTCTTCTGGTGCAGGAAGCCCACAGACCATGCCAGGGATCAGAGAACTTCCTGTGTGATGAGTCATGGGACTGGCTGAGGGGAGGTGCTGACTCCAGAGCCATGCCCTATTGGGTGTTAACCTAGGGGAATGGGCCAACTCAAGAACCAATCGGCCCTGGTCATTCAGGTGGCACTTGGTGATGTCAAAAACTCTATAAGAGGGGAGAGGACAGCTTGAAGAGCCCTCTTTCTTTTTCCAGTTGGTGTGGGAGCAGTGGTGAGCATGACTCTGGACTGAACCCAGATGTTGGTAACTATGAATTGTATTGGGTCTGTCTGTTGATATTTGTAATTTGTTTGTATTTTGGTTTTGAGGTTCTGGGTGCTGATTCATTTCCCCCGAACTCAATGAATGTTCTGAACCTCAGGGTGCTGGTTTTTTCCCCTGAAGTAAGCAAATGAATCTGTACTTGGTCTGTCTCTTGATGCTTGTCTCTTTGCTCCCCTGAACTAACTGAATGCTAACTGAATGCTGGTGTTTTCCCCTGAACTAAATGAATGTTGTCTGTATGATAACTGAATGCTGGATTAAAGTAAGCTGGTCAACCTCTTCACCGTGCTTTCCTTGTTTAAGCAGATAAAAAGAACCTGTGCTTTCCCGGCGTCCCAGCAGCCTCCTGGGTGCTGGTTGTGGGGGGGATTTTATGCCCCCACAGAAGCTGCTAGCTGGGTTGTTAAAACTGGGTAGAATAAAATCTAATATGCCTAAGCTGAATTTTTTTAAATGACAAAGAGTAGTAATCATGACCTCAGACTAAGCAAAACCAAAGTAAATCTAATTAAAAGAGTTAATCAAGAAAATGACATTTTTGCATATATATACATGTATGTGTATATATGTTTATATACACATACCATAGACAATGAAGTAAAATTATAAAATGTATAAAAATATGTAAAATTATACATCAATTTTCTCAGATAAAGGCCTCATTTCCAAATTTATACTGAGTTGAGAATTGATTCAAATTTATAAAATATAAGAGCCATCCTCTAATTTGTAAATTGTCAAATGATATAAACAGACATGTTTCAGAAGGAGAAATCAAAGCTATCTATAGTTACATTAAAAAAAAGTGTTTGAAATCACTCTTGATTAGAGAAATGCAAATTAAAACAACTCCAAGGTACCTCTTTGCACCTGTAAGAAATGACAAATGCTGGAGGGGATAAAATTAAAATAGGTAAACTATTAAACCATTGGTGGAACAATAGTCCAACAACTCAAGAGAACAATTTAAAACAATACTTAAGGGCCTATAAAACTTTACATACCTTGACCCAGTAGCACCACTACTAATTCTGAAGCCTAAAGAGGTGAAAAGGGAAAGGACATATATGTACAACATATTTAAAGCAGATCTTTTGAGTCACAAGTACAGGAAATCAAAGGAATGCCTATCGTTTGGAGAATTGCCAAACAAGTTGTAGCACATATCGCTATGGAATATTATCTGTTGACTTATTTTCCAATCACATCAGACTCTTCATGACTCATTTGAGGTTTTCTTGGCAACAATACTAGAACAGATAGCTATTTCCTTCTCCATCTCATTTTACAGATGAGGAAACTGAGGCAAACATGGTAAAAAGATTTGTCCAGGGTCAAAGAGCTAGTAAGTGTCTAAGGCTGGATTTAAACTCTTCAAGAGGAGTCTCCCCAACTTCAATCTCAGCACTCTATTCACTGAGCCACCTAGCTCCCATGTGATGAAGTACAAATATGTTAAAAGAAACGACAAAGGCAATGGTTTTCAGTAAGGTATGATGAAACCTATATGAACTGATGCAAAGTAAAGTGAGAACTAGGAAATCATTGTGCACAGTAGCAACAATGTTGTAATGATGATCAACTGTTAAAGAGAGCTATTTGGAGCAATACAATTATTGAAGATAATTCCAAATGAGTCATCATAAAAAAATAGATCCACTCCTGAGAGAGATGTATGAGCTCTCAGTAAAAATCAAAGTATAATTTTCTCACTTTTTTCCTTATTTTCGAATATGGTTAATATGAAAATATGTTCTTAATGATTTCATATATATAATTGATAACATATTGCTAGCCTTCTCAGTGGGTAGGGAATTTTGTGAGAGGGAGGGAGAGAATTTGGAACTCAAAGATTAATAACAAAAGAATGTTAAAAATAAACATATTTTTTTCTTGGTGAGGGGAGAAGCAATAAATATGCCAAATAGAGTGAAGGGACAGAACATTTTGGTTATTTGCCAACATGAAAAATGACTACAGCAGTGTTAATAGACAGCAAAATTGAATTCTTTGAAATTATAGTGACTTAATTTGTCCCCAAAAAGGGATCACACAGGATTTTGACCCAGATCAAAGAATGGGTAAAGCAAGAGAATCCTGCCTCAGCACCTGCAATCTCTGATCAGCTGCTCAATTCCTCCAGTAGCTGTGGTCTGAGAGCTCAGGAATCAGCCTCTGCCCCTGTTGCTGCATCCACTTCCAACTCCACATCCCCAGGGCCTGCACCATTCTCCTTTCTCACACAGGTCCAACAGAGGTTTCCTACTGACCTTCTAAGTTTCCTTTGGTGTCTGTGGGTTGAGAAGTGTGTAAACAGCAACAGCTTCCATTGATTCAGTCCCCTGATACCTTCTCCAGCCCCATCTGGGCTGGCATGGCCCATGCTTGACTCCACTTTTTTTCTCAGACTGGTGCAACAAATCTTTCCTGTCAAACTTCCAGTTTGTCTTGGGCTGGAAATTTGTTTCACTCTTTTTGTGGATTCTGATGCTCTAGAATTTATTTAGTATTTTTTACAGTATTTGCAGGGGTTTGTGGGAGAGTTCAAATGAATCCCTGCTTTTACTCTGTAATCTTGGCTCTACCCCTCAAATGCTAATGGTTTATGTAGGTAGCAACTTTGCTAAAGTTGTTTATTATTTCAAGTAGGTTTTTTTTAATTTATCTTCTAGGATTATTTGATTATACATTCATGTCATCTGCAAAGAGTGATAGTTTTGTTTCCTCATTGCCTTTTCTAATTCCTTCAGTTTATTTTTCTTCTCTTACTGAGATATCTAAACTTTCTAGTATAATGTTTAATATTAGTAGTGGTAATATGTGTCCTTGCTTCACCAATCATCTTGTTGGGAATGTTTCTCATTTATCCCCATTGTAGATAATGCTTGCTGTTGGTATTGGTAGCTAATACTTATCATAAAGTAAGTTGACTTTATATTTATGATCTCTAGTGTTTTTTAATAGGAATAGTAATATGTTTTGTGAAAAGCTTTCTCAGCATTTATTGAGACAGTCCTATGATTTCTGTTGGTATTTTTATTGATTTACTCAATTATGTTGATATTTTTTCCCTAATATTGAACTAGTCCTGCATTCCTGGTATAAATCCTACCTGGTCATAGTTTATTATATTTGTGCTTCATTACCATAATCTTCTTGTTAGTATTTTATTTAATTTTTTACATCAATATTCCCTGGGGATATTGTTCTATATTTTTTCTGCTTTGGCTTTTCCTGGTTTAAGAGTTAGCAACATTCCTGTGTCATAAAAATAATTTTATAGGACTCTTTCTTCACCTATTTTATTTCCCAATAGTGTATATAATATGGGAATTATTTGTTCTTTAAATGTTTGGTAGAATTCATTTGTGAACACATCTGGCCCTGTGGATTTTTACTTAGAGCCTTCATTGATGGCTTGTGTAATTGCCTTTTCTAAAATGGGTTTATTTAGTTATTCATTTTCCTCTTCTGCTAATCTGGGCATTTTTATAAATATTTCCTGATTTCATTCAGATTGTCAGTTTTATTGGCATACAACTTAACAGATATTTTCTCTTGATTGCTTTGGTTTCCTTTTCATTGATGGTGGATTTCACCCTTTTGATTTTTTGATACTGGGTATTAGGTTTTCTTCTTCTTTTTTAAAATCAAATTAATGAATATTTATCTCACTGTTTTTCCTTCATGAAACCAGGTCCTAGTTTTCTTTGTCACCTCAATAATTTTCTTACTTTCAGTTTTCTTAATCTCTACTTTGGGTTTCAGGATTTCCAAGTTGGTGCTTAGTTGGAAATTTTTTATTTGCTATTTCTCTATTTTTTAATTAAATGTCCAATTCATTGATCTGCTCTTTCTCTATTTTACTGATGTAAAAACTTATAGAAATAATTTTTTCCCTAAATATCGCTTTGGCTTCATCCCAAAAAGTCAGTATGTTATCTCATTTTTGTCATTCTCTTCAATGAAATTGTTGATTTTTTCTATGATTCATCCTTTGACCCACTTATTCTTTAAGATTAGATTATTTAGGGGGCAGAGCCAAAATGGCTGCATGAAAACAGCATCTTACCAGAGCTCTCTCACAAATTCTATCACATTCCTATACAAAAGAGAATTTGAGCAGATTTGAGAGAGTTAGAAACCATGAGCAGTCTGAGTGGGGCAAATTTCCAAAGCCAGGAGAGTCTGAAAGGGCAAAGGAATGAATCTCTAGGCTTGGAGAGTGCTCAACATGCGGAGCTGCTCCAGACAGCACCAAAGCGGAAGTAGCTGGCCAGGAAACCTATGTGGGAGACAGGCTGGGAGAAAGCTGGGCACTTGAAACCGGTGGAGATCCCCAGGTCTCCCAACACAGGACAGCAGTCTGTGGAAGTGACAAGAGGCAGCACCATGCCACCAGCTGTGAGATATCAACTCCTGACACTTGCAGCCCAAAGGTATGAAACATAGCTTCTTGAACTTCCCAGAGACATAATGTCCAGGTAAAAGGCTCTAATCCCTCCCCCACTTACCCAGAGAATTCCTTAGAAAAAAAAAAGAATGCTGGAACAGAGAAGATAGAAGTGGGGCTTCAGTGGCCAAATAGTAGAAGGTTCCTGAGTCCCAGAGGGACAGAGCCAGCAGGAGTCAACACCAGGAGCCCAGATGTACTCTTCCTCCCCCAGGGGAAGTAGCAGACACCAGCTCCAATGACAAAGAGCTGAGACTATTGCTGAAGAGCAACAGTGCTGGAGAGCAACCTTAGAGAAAGAGACATCAGGGAGCCAGAATCCTCCCCATACCTTGAGAAACTGAAGGCTATAATTCACAAAGCCAACAGCTAGACTCACAATCCCCAAAATAAGAAATCTGGGACAGAGAACCCTGAGACCCAAAAGCAGAAATTTATTGTGAAGCCAGGAAAAGGCTAACCAACATGAAGAACACACACACACACACACACACACACACACACACACACAGACACACACAAACAGAGGACCATGGATTCTTTTTATGGAGACAGGCAAGATCCAAATACCAATTTGGAAGAGGGTAGCAATGACACTATAGCCACATTTGATACCTCAAAAGGTAATGTGAACTGGTCTCCAGTCTAAAAAGCATTACTGAAAGAGCTAAAGGAGGATTTTAAAAACCAAATTAGGGAGGTAAAAGAAAAAATGGAAAAAGTGGAAAAGAAATCCACTGATGAAATCAAGTACCTAAAGAATAAGATTGATGAAATGGCTATGGAGATTCAGAATCTAAATGGAGAAAATGACACACTGAGAGGTAAAATTAACCAATTGGAAAAGGAGACTCAAAAGTAAAATGAAGACATTAACTCATTAAAAATTAGAGTTGAGCAAGTGGAAGCTAATGAATCTATGAGGCATCAAGAAGTATTAAAACAAAATATAAAGAATGAAAAAATAGAAAATAATGTGATTTGTCTGATTGGTAAAACAACGGACCTGGAAAATCGATGCAGGAGAGACAATTCAAGAGTTATTCATCTACCTGAAAGCTACGATGAAAAAAGAGCCTTGACAGTATCTTCGAAGAAATTACCAAAGACAACTGCCCAGAGGTCCTAGAACCAGAGGGCAAAATAGTCATTGAAAGAATTCACTGATCACCCCCTGAAAGAGATCCCAAACTGAAAACACAAAGAAATATCATAGCCAAATTTCAGAATTACAAAGTCAAGGAGAAAATACTGCAAGCAGTCAAAAAGAAACAATTCAAATATCATGGAACCACAGTCAGGAACGTACAGGATCTCTCAGCCTCTACCTTAAAAGAGAGGAGAAATTGGAATATGATATTCCAAAGGGCAAAGGAGCCAGGGCTACAACCAAAGATCAACTACCCAGTAAAATTAAGCATAATTTTTCAGGCAAGGAGATGGACATTCAATGAAATAAGGGAATTCTAGACCTTCCTGATGAAAAAGCCAGAACTCAAAGGAAAGTTTTATCTCCAAATACAAAACTCAAAAGAGACATAAAAAGGTAAACAGGGGGAATAACCCCATAAACCTTATTAACCAATAAGGGCAGGTTGTTTACATCTTTATGTGGGATTATATCATCTTATGTATGTTTTATATATGTATATATACATATACATATATATGTCAGTCTTGAGAATAGCGCAGCTATTATGACAATTGAAAGGGATACACATAGATTGTGAATGCCTGTGTAAAATAATTGATATAAGGATAAAAAACATAATTAAGAGATGTAAAGAGAGGGCTATGAGAGAAGAGGTAAGGAGGTAGTAGAAAAGGGTAAATTATACCAAATGAAGTGGCACAAAAACATATTATAGTAGAGGGAATGAAGGGAGGGAGAAGAGCAGTATTTGATCTTTCCTGTCATCTGATCTAGTTCAAGAAGGGAATAAAACACTCTGATAAATATAGAAATCTAACTTGTCCTACAGGAAGTAGGAGGGAAAAGGGGAAAAAAGAGTGGGGAGTGGTCAGAAGGGAGGGGAGAAGTAGCAAGTGGGAAACAGTAAGGCAAGGGAGGGGAATAAAGAGGGAGGGTAAACTGAGGAAGGCGGCGGTCAAAAGCAAAACTTTGTTGAGGAGGAGAAGGGGAAAGGGAGAAATAAAAGCATAAGCAGGGGGAAATAGGATTGAGAAAAAGACACAGATAGAAATCATAGCTGTGAACGTGAATGGGATGAACTCTCCCATAAAAAAGAAGCAGATAGCAGAATGGATTAAAAACCATAATCCTACAATATGCTGTTTACAAGAAACACATTTGAAACAGGGGGATACACACAGGGTAAAGGTAAAAGGCTGGAGTAAAATATATTGCACCTTAGCTAAAGTAAAAAAAAAGCAGGTGTAGCAATTCTAATCTCTGACAAAGCAAAAGTGAAGAGGGCCTTTCCTGTCAGCCTTCCAAGTTTCTTATTCTAGAAGATTATTTCACCTATTTTGCTGATTCTCTCATTTGAAAATTCATTTTAGGTTGTTATTTTATAGGTAAATATGGGAGACTTAAGGTGATTTCCTGCTCCCTCTGCCATCTGGACTCACAGAAGTCCGCTGCTACCATTTTTTTTCTTTGTAAAGCTAGAAAAAAATCAATCATTTGGAAGCTCAAAAGTTCAAACACATTGAGAAAATAATTTTTAATCTGAAGGAAGGTGGTCTAACAATACATTATCAACATTAGTGTTGGTGCTGTGCACTCCTATATTCCTTTCAGTTCCCATTTAATTTTTTCGAAAGATATGTCATATATAACTTTTCAAAAATTCTCTTCTCCTTAATTTTTTCTTGTTTATTTTTGATTAAATTTGTCAAGTTCTGGGAGGGGACAGTTGAGGTTCTGACTAGTATCATTTGTTCTCTATTTCCTCCTGTGACTTACTTGACTTCTTTTAAAAAAAATTGGATGAATGTCTTTGATAAAGGACTTATTTCTTAAATATATAAATGACTAACTCAAATTTATAAGAATACAAGCCATTCACCAATTGATAAATAGACAATGGATATGAACAGGTAATTTTCAGGTAAAGAAATCAAAGACATATACAGGCATATATAGAAGTGCTCTTAATTACTTTTGATTAAAGAAATGCAGATAAAACAATTCTGAGGTACCACCTCTCACCTATCAGATTGTCTAATAAGAAAAAGAGGCAAATGATAAAATGTTGGAGAGGATGTAGAAGAACTGGGACATTAATGTGCCATTGGTGAAGTTGCGAACTGGTCCAGTGATTCTGGAGAGCTAATTGGAACTATGGCCAAAGGGCAACCAAACTGCATACCTTTTAATCCAGCAGTATCATGAAACTTTTGCATTACTCTCATTTCTTTTCTCAATTTCTCTTCTACCTTTCTAATTTTATTTTTAAACTCCTTTTTGAGCTCTTCCATGATGTCTCTTGGGGCTTGAGATCAATTCTCTTTGTTTGTTTATCCTTGCAGGGGTGGGGGGGTGGGGTGGGAGAATGTTTGCCTGTAGGCGTTTTCACGTTGTTGTCCTATTCTGAGTTTTTTCTTGATCTTCTTTGTCAACATAATCACTTTCTGTGGATGTATTATTGGGGTGGGGGGGTTCCTCAACTTTTCCAGGCTTTTTCTTTAAACTTGAGCTCTTCCCCTGGGGCTGAAGCAGCATTCTCCCAAGCTTATTCTTCCAGTCACTGCAGGCCTTGGCTGTTTGCCTGGTGTTACACTGGTGCTATCCTCAGGCCCGAGGTGGATCATTGTGCCTGGTGCTGCACTGGTGACATTGTGAGACCCAAGGAGGATGTCCCTGGTGCTACACTGAGTGGGTTGGGTAGGATGACAGATGGCTGGTGCTGCTGGTTACTGCTGGGGTCTGACAGCTTACCTGCTGCTGCCCTCAGGCATGTGGGGAGGGGTGTTCTGCTGCTAGTGTGGGTATTAAGGCACATGGGTGTCCTGGTGATGACATCTGCCTTTGCACTGAGACATGTGTATTGTCAGACACTGTCATCTGCCCTTTTGCCCAAGGCTGTTGCTTAAGCATATGGGGCAAACAGATGTTGCATCTGCCTATTTGCCTGATTATGCTGAGGCATGTGGGAGTTCCCCAGTGTTGGTATTTGCCTGGATGTGTGCACTGGTGTTCAGGAGCTCTGTGTGACTTGCTGAGGCTGGGCCTGCTTTTGGCTCATAGGGATACTTCCTATCCTGGACTGTGCTCCCCTTTTACCTAACTGAGACACAGCTCTCCTGCCAACCTTCCAAGTTTCTTATTCTAGAAGATTATTTCACCCATTTTCCTGGTTCTCTCATTTGAATATTCATTTTAGTTTGTTATTTTACAGGTAAATATGGGAGACTTCAGGTGATTTCCTGCTCCCTCTGCCATCTTGACTCCCAGAAGTCTGCTGCTACCAATTATTTTTGTAAAGCTAGAAAAAAATCAGTCATTTGGAAGATCAAAAGTTCAAACACATTGAGAGAATAATTTTTAATGTGAAGGAAGGTGGTCTAAGAGTATTATAAAGTGGTAATCATGAAAACAATTTGGTATTGGAAAAGAAATATTCTATTAGAATTGACTTTTGACAAAAATTGCTACAAAAATTAGGAAGAATTTAGTTAGAAACTAGTCTTAGACTAACATCTTCCACAGCATACCAAGATAAACACAAAATGCGCACAAAGTTTAGGCAGAAATGATGATATCATAAGAAAATCAGGGGAGATTGAAAGAATTTACCCATTGGATCCATGCATAAGGGAAAGATTTATGAGATAAAGGGGATCAAGAAATGAAGAGGATCAGTGTAATATAATGGATCATTTTCATTACATTAATTTTTTTAAAAAGTTTTTACATAAACAAAAACAATGAACCCAAAATTAGAAAGAAAGCAAGAGATATAAAATTTTCATGGGGAAGTTTCTCTGATAAAGGTCTTGGTGGAGTTGTGACCTGGATCATTTCTCTTTCAGAATACTTTGTAACTATGCCCAAAGGGCCATAAAATTGTTCACTTGATTTGATCCACCAGTACCACTGCTTGGAGTATAACCCCAAAACATCAGAGAAAATTATATCAATACTTTGATGATCTTTTATTTCTACCAGTCCAAATATCTAACTCTTCTATGCCTCGCTTGAAAGGCCTTCTAGTGTACTCTTTTCCTTAGATGAGAAATCAATGCTACTTCTGAAAAAAAATCAGTATCCATTATATTCATTCATACCAAGTTATTGTTAAAGGTGTCATCTTACTGCCAATATCCAAAAAAAAATTATGAGATTATGGGTGGAATTAGCGCAAAATAAATAAACATAGACTTTTTAAAAGCTTTATCATTTGATGAAAAACTATATATCAATGAAACCTCAGATCCATAAGTGTATTGTAACCCCATTGAATATATCATTTACTAAGACAATAAATCCATTTCTAAAATACAATAATTATGAAAATATGTGTGGAAGATGGTGGCTGGAAAGCAGGGACTAGCGTGAGCTTTCCACTGAGTCCCTCAAAAACATACAAAAAATTGGCTCTCAACCAATTCTAGAACTGAAGAACCCACAAAACAGCAGAGGGAGCAGGGCTCCAACCCAGGACAGCCTGGATGGTCTCTGGGTGAGGTCTATCCCACATGCAGCTGGGGCCTGGGAGCAGAGTGGAGTGTAGCAGAGCCCAGCGCGAGCGGCGTGGACCAACCAGACCAGGAGCTGGGCAGAATGTGCACTAGCACCCTGAATCAGTGAGCTGTGGCAGTTACCACACTTCTCAACCCAAAAACACCAAATACAGCAGAGAAGGTTAGTGGGAAAAGCTGCGGGAGTGAAAGGAGTTCCTCATTTGGCCACCACCCCCGGGGCAGCAGAGGTGGGACAGCTACAGCTACAGTTGCTTCTGGCCCCAGGCCCACCTGGTGGGAGAAATTAAGTGGCGGATCAGAGCAGGAGTGCACAGCCTGCTGAAGATCTAAGCTCAGTCCAGGTTGGGGGTTCTTGGGGAAGGAGCAGTGCTGGTGTGGCAGAGCTGGCACATCCTCCCCAAACGTGGAACATAGAACTCTGTAGTCTACAAGCAGTCATACCTTGCTGAAAAACTCAAGGGTCAAGTTAGTTGGTTGGGAATATGGCCAGGCAGCGAAAACACACCCAGATTCATTCTCAGACTTTGGATTCTTTCTTTGGTGACAAAGAAGACCAAAACATGCAGACAGAAGAAGTTAACAAAGTCAAAGAGCCTACAACAAAAGCCTCCAAGAAAAACATGAACTGATCCCAGGCCATGCAAGAGCTCAAAAAGGATTTGGAAAAGCAAGTTGGAGAAGTAGAGAAAAAAATTGGAAAGATAAAAGAGAAGGATGCAAGAAAACCACGAAAACCAAGTCAATGACTTGCTAAAGGAGACCGAAAAAATACTGAAAAATACACTGAAGAAAACAACACCTTAAAAAATAGACTAACTCAAATGGTAAAAGAGCTCCGAAAAGCCAATGAGGAGAAGAAGGCCTTGAAAGGCAGAATTAGCCAAATGGAAAAAGAAGTCTAATGGACCACTGAAGAAAATACTACCTTAAAAATTAGATTGCAACAAGTGGAAGCTAGTGATTTGATGAGAAATCAAGATATTATAAAACAGAAGCAAAGGAATGAAAAAAATGGAAGACAATGTGAAATATCTCTTTGGAAAAACCAGCGACCTGGAAAATAAATCCAGCAGAGATAATTTAAAAATTATTAGACTGCCTGAAAGCCATGATCAAAAAAGAGCCTACATATCATCTTTCAAGAAATTATCAAGGAGAACTTCCCTGATATTCTAGAGCCACAGGACAAAATAGAAATTGAAAGAATCCATCGATCGCCTCCTCAAATAGATCCCAAAAAGAAATCTCCTAGGAATATTGTCGCCAAATTGCAGAGCCCCCAGATCAAGAAGAAAGTACTGCAAGCAGCCAGAAAGAAACAATTTGAGTATTGTTGAATCACAATCAGAATAACCCAAGATCTGGCAGCTTCTATATTAAGAGATTGAAGGGCTTGGAATACGATATTCCAGAGGTCAATGGAGCTAGGATTAAAACCAAGAATCACCTACCCAGCAAAACTGAGTATTGTGCTCCAAGGAAAAATATGGACTTTCAATAAAATAGAGGACTTTCAAGTTTTCTCAGTGAAAAGACCAGAGCTGAATAGAAAATTTGACTTTCAAACACAAGAATCAAGAGAAGCATGAAAAGGTAATCAAGAAAAAGAAGAAGAAAAAGAAATTGCAAGGGACTTACTAACATTGAACTGTTTTTTTTTTTTTTACATTCATACATGGAAAGTTGATGTATATGATTCATGAGACCTCAGTATTAGGGTAGCTGAAGGGAATATGCATATATGTATATATACATGTGTGAATGTGCATGTATGTATATATGTATATATAGAGAGTATATATATGTGTGTGTATGTATATATATATATATATATATATATATATATATATATATATATATAGAGAGAGAGAGAGAGAGAGAGAGAGAGAGGGCACAGGGTGAGGTGAAGATGAAGGGAAGATATCTAAAAGAAATAAAATCAAATTAAGTGATGAGAGAGGAATATATTGAGAGAGGGAGATAAGGAGAGATAGAATGGAGTGGATTATCTTGCATAAAGGTGGCAAGAAGAAGCAGTTCAGTGGGAGAAGGGGAGAGGGGAGGTGAGGTGGGAATGAGTGAACCTTGCTCTCATCAGATGGGGCCTGAGGAGGGAATACCATACATACTCAATTGGGTACCTTATCCCACAGGAAAGAAGAAGGAAGAAGATTAAGAAAAGTGGGGATGATGGAGGGGAGGGCAGATGGGGCTGGAGGTAATCAAAAACAAACACTTTTGAAAGGGGACAGGATCAAGGGAGAAAATTCAGTAAAGGGGGATGGGTTGGGAAGGAGCAAAATATAGTTAGTCTTTCACAACATGAGTATTGTGGAAGGATTATACATAATGATACACATATGTCCTATGTTGAATTGCTTGACTTCTTAGGGAGGGTGGGAGGGAAGGGAAGAGGGGAGGGAATTTGGAACTCAAAGTTCTAAAAACAAATGTTCAAAAACAAAAAAAAATGCATGCGACTAGAAGATAAGATACACAGGCAATGGGTCATAGAAATTTATCTTGCCCTACAAGAAAGGAAGGGAAAAGGGGATGGGAGGGGAGTGGGGTGACAGAAGGGAGGGCTGACTGGAGAATAGGACAACCAGAATATACGCCATCTTGGAGTGGGGGGGAGGGTCAAGATAGGGGGAGATTTTGTAACTCAAACTCTTGTGAAAATCAATGCTGAAAACTGAACATGTTAAATAAATAAATTGTAAAAAGTGTGTGAATTAAGCATATACATATTGTAATTATCACTTGTATCAGTTTAAAAATCAAATAGGTCCATAGGGCTTTCAAGGTCAATAAATTCTAGTCTGGCCTGGTTGTAAAGATCCTTTTATGTAAGCAGATACATAAATATAGTTGTGTGAAAGATGAAATGACTTAGGAAACAAAGTTTGAAAATCTCAGTTTATTCATTTTTTAAGCTACATATGCCAATTTCCTAGGACATAAGTTCCAGGGCTTCATCAGGTTTGGCATTAGAACCCCAAATACAGAGGGAGAGAGAATTTTTATACATTAAAACATAATTAAATATGATCAATTAATTAATATAAAAAATTAACCAGGATACAAAATTAGTTAACCTGATTTCTAATTAAAGAAAAGATTAAAGATTTCCCAAGTTAGGAGGAGAGGATGGAACAGGGATAATTCCTTGAAAGCAGAAAAAATAGTTTTCCCATTTCCCCTAAGTATGTACATTCAATCAAAGGAACATGGAAACAACTGTTAGATCAGTATAGGGTCAGTTTTTACATAAGGCATATGAATTGTTAGAGATGTATAATTGTGAGAAAATTTCTTGCATCAATCTTTGGATCTGATTGGATTTCTGGTCAGCAAAACCTGCCTCTGTAGTTAAGGATCTATAAGTAGTAAGTAGAGGTGGTCCACGTTCCCAGCTCCTCAGGGCTAAGATCAAAATGTAGTAAAGATTTCTCATAATTCCTGCAACTGAATAAAGTTTTCTCACAAGACAGAAATTGGCCTAAACCCATATTTAAAGAGAAAGGAAACTAAGCTAGCTCCAGTATTGAGTCACAAGATAAAAACAGTGAATTTCACCCAATTTCCACTAGCACTTCTGTTCTAATTCCCTTTCTCACAGTACTTGTCAATAATATAAATATATCAAGCATCTGCTATTTTCCAGACACTATGAATTCCATATGACTTATCATTTAAAAGAACCAGGTACTCCAATGAGATTTGAGAAACCAGAGATTTGTTTCACTAATGTGTCTCTGTACTCAAAGGAATCCATCACATTCACTTCAGAACACTAGTAATCTTTACTTAATGTTTAAAAGAATAAAGAATCATCCTTTAAATCCTGTTAGAGCATACAGATTTAAGACATTAAGACTTATTTGTACATGTATTGGGACTTTGCTCTTTGGTACTCTACTGGTCTACCAAAAAATCATGTACTTTTTGTATTGAATTAAAAGAGATAAGGAAGGACACTACATCCTGCTAAAAGGAACCATAAAAAAAAAATGAAGCAATATCACTATTTAACATATATGCACCAAAACTGTAATATTGGGAGACCTCAACCTCCCACTCTAACCTCAAAATAAATAAGAAAGAAGTTAAGGAGGTGAACAGAATTTTAGAAAAGGCCTCTAGAGATAGAGATTATAGACCTCTAGAGAAAATTGAATGGGGATAAAAATGAGTATAGTCCTTCTCTGCGGTACAGGGCACCTACTCAAAAATTGATCATGTACTGAGGCATAAAAACCTCACAATCCAGGGCAGAAAGGGAGAAGTAGTCAAAGCATACTTTTCAGATCATTATGCAATAAAAATTATTGGTAATAAAGAAACATGGAAAAATAAGCTAAAAATTAAATAAATAAACTAAATAATCTAATTCTAAAGAATGAGTGGGCCAAAGAACAAATTAATGAGTGGGCCAGAGAAACAATTAATACTTTCATTCAAGAGAATGACAATAATGAGACAACATACCGAAACTTATGGGATGCAGCAAAAGCAGTTCTTAGGGGAAGTTTTATATCTCTAAATCCTTAAAAAAATAAAATAGAGAAAAAATAAATCAAAGAAAAAGGCATGCAACTAAAAAAGCTAGAAAAAGAACAAATTAAAAATCCCAAGTTAAATACCAAATCAAAAATACAGAAAATCAAAGGAGAGATTAATAAAATTGAAATCAAGAAAACTATTGAATTAATAAATAAAACCAAGAGCTGGTTTTCTAAAAAAAAGTCAATAGAATTGATAAATCTTTGATTAAAACATAAGAAAGAAGAAAATTATATTAACAGTATCAAATTTGAAAAGAGTGAATTCATCTCTAATGAAGAGAATATCAAAACAATAATTAGGAATTATTTTTCCCAGTTGTATGCCCATAAATTTGACAACAGTTGGGGTATGGATGATTATCTAAAAAACTTAAATTGCCCAGGTTAGCATAAGAGGAAGTAAAATTTTAAATAAACCCATCTCAGAAAAAGAAATTGAGCAAGCCATCAATGAATTCCCTAGGAAAAATTCTCCGGGGACAGATGGTTTCAAACATTTCAAGAACAATTAATACCCATACTTTGTAGTTTATTTTGGAAAATAGGTGCAGAAGGAGTCATACCAAATTCCTTTAATGACACAAATACTGTACTAATACCCAAACCAGGTAGAGTCAAAACAGAGAAAGAAAATTATAGACAAATTTCCCTAATGAATATTGATGCAAAAATTTTAAATGAAGTATTAGCAAAAAGATTGCAGCAACTTATCACAAGAACAATACACTATGACCAGGTAGGATTTATTCCAGGAATGCAAGGCTGGTTCAATATTAGGAAAACTATTAACATAAATGACCATATCAACAACAAAACTAGCAGAAACCATATGAACATCTCAATAGATGCAGAAAAATCCTTTGACAAAATACAACACCCATTCCTATTAAAAAAAACTAACTAGAAAGCATAGGAATAAATGGAACCTTCCTTAAAATTATAAATGGCATCTACCTAAAACAATTCACAAGCATTATTTGTAGTAGGGATAAACTAGATGCATTCCCAATAAGATCAGGGGTGAAACAAGGATGTCCATTATCACCCCTACTCTTCAATTTGGTACTAGAAACATTAGCTGTAGCAATAAGAGAAGAAAAAGAAATTAAAGGAATTAGAATAGGCAAAGAAGAAGCTAAAATATCACTTTTTGCGGATGACATGATGATTTACTTAGAGAATCCTACAGAATCAAGTAAAAAATTACTTGAAATAATAAACAACTTTAGCAAAGCTGCAGGATGTAAAATAACCCCACATAAATCCTTAGCATTCCTATAGATTACTAACAAATCCCAACAGCAAGAGATAGAAAGAGAAATTCCATTTAAAATTACTGTAGACACTATAAAGTATTTGGGAGTCTATCTGCCAAGACAAACCCAGAGACTATATGAACAGATTTATGCAACACTTTTCACACAAATAAAGTCAGATCTAAATAAATGGGAAAATATCAGTTGCTCGTGGTTAGGATGAGCTAATCTAATAAAAATTATAATTTTATCTAAATTTGTCTATTTATTCAGTGCCATATCAATTGAGCTACCAAAAATTTAGTTTATACAGCTGGGTAAAATAATAAAATTCATCTGGAAGAACAGGAGGTCTAGAATATCTAGTATATAAATGAAAAGAAATGCTAGGGATGGTGGCTTAGCCATAACAGATATTATACTGTACTATAAAGCAGCAGTCATCAAAACTACCTGGTACTGGCTAAGAAACAGATTTGTGGATGAGCAGAATAGGATAGGTACACAAGATGGAGAAGTCAATGACTATAGCAATGTACTCTTTGGTAAAAAAGAATCAAGCTTCTGGGCTAATAATTCAGCATTCCAAAAGAACTGCCTGGAAAAGTGGAAAATTGTAGGGCAGAAACTGGGCAGAGACCAATATCTTACACCATATAGTAAAATAAAGTCAGAATGGATGCATGATTTAGGAATAAAGGCTGATACTATGAGCAATTTAGGAAGAGCAAGGAATAGTTTACCTATCAGATTTATGGAAAAGAATTAGTGACACAACAATAGATAAAGAGGATTACAAAATGTGAAATGGGTAATTTTGATTACATTAAATTGAAATGTTTCAGTACAAAAAAGTCAATTCAACAAAGATTAGGAGGGAAGCAGAAACTTGGGAGAAAATCTTTACAAACAGTGTCTCTGATAAAGAATTCATCTGTAAAATATACAGGGAATTAAGCCAAATATATAGGAATACAAGTCATTCACCAATTGAGAAATGGTCAAAGAATGTGAAAAGGCAGTTTTCAGAGGAATAAATTAAAATTATCTATAGACATATTATTTTGGTATATGGTGTAAGATACTGGTCTATGCCCAGTTTTTGCCCTACCATTTTCCAATTTTCCCAACAGTTTTTGTGAAATAGTCGATTATTAGCCCAGAAGCTGGCCTCTTTGGATTTATCGAAGGGTAGATTGCTAAACTTGTTGATTTCTCCTACTTGTGTACCTATCCTATTCCACTGATACATGCCCCTGTTTCTTAATCAGTACCAGGCAGTTTTAATGACTGCTGCTCTGTAGTACAGTTTAATATCTGGTGTGGCTAAGCCACCTTCTCTAGCATGTCTTTTCATTAATACCCTAGATACTCTAGACCTCTTGTTTTCCCAAATGAATTTTGTTATCATTTTGTCCATCGCAGTAAAATAATTTTTTGGTAGTTCGATTGGTATGGCACTGAATAGATAGATTAATTTAGGTAAAATTGTCATTTTTATTATATCAGCTCGGCCTGACCATGAGCAACTGATATTTTTCTATTTATTTAGATCTGATTTTATTCGCGTGAAAAGTGTTTCATAGTTATGTTCATATAGGTCCTGGGTTTGTCTTGGCAAATAGACTCCCAAATATTTTATAGTGCCTTCAGTAACTCTGAATGGAATTTCTCTTTCTATCTCTTGCTGTTGGGCTTTGTCAGTAATGTATAGGAATGCTGAGGATTTATGTGGGTTTATTTTATACCCTGCAACTTTGCTAAAGTTTTTTATTATTTCAAGTAGTTTTTTACTTGATTCTCTAGGATTCTCTAGATAAATCATCATATCATCTGCAAAAGTAATAATTTAGTTTGTTCTTTCCCTATTCTAATTCCTTCAATTTCTTTTTCTTCTCTTATTGCTACAATTAATGTTTCTAGTACCAAATTGAATAATAGGGGTGATAATGGACATCCCTATTTCACCCCTAATCTTATTGGGAATGCATCTAGTTTATCCCCATTACAAATAATGCTTGTCGATGGTTTTAGGTAGACACTATTTATAATTTTGAGGAAGGTTCCACTTATTCCTATGCTTTCTAGTGTTTTTAATAGGAATGGGGGTTGTACTTTGTCAAAGGCCTTTTCTGCATCTATTGAGATGATCATATGGTTTCTGTTAATTTTGTTGTTGATATGGTCAATTGTGCTAATAGTTTCCCTAATACTGAACCAGCCTTGCATTCCTGGAATAGATCCTACCTGGTCATAGTGTATTATTCTCGTGATGAGTTGCTGCAATCTTTTTGGTAATATTTTATTTAAGATTTTTGCATCAATATTCATTAGAGAAATTGGTCTATAATTTTCTTTCTCTGTTTTGACTCTACCTGGTTTGGGTATTAGTACCATATTTGTGTCATACAAAGAGTTTGGTAGGACTCCTTCTTCACCTATTTTCCCAAATAGTCCACAAAGTATTGGAATTAGTTGTTCTTTAAATGTGTGATAGAATTCACATGTAAAACCATCTGGCCCTGGAGATTTTTTCCTAGGGAGTTCATTGATGGCATGCTCAATTTATTTTTCTGAGATGGGGTTATTAAGACATTTCGCTTCCTTCTCTGTTAACCTGGGCAGTTTATGTTTTTGTAGATATTCATCCATATCTCTAAGGTTGTCAAATTTGTGGGCATACAGTTGGGCAAAATAATTCCTAATTATTGTTTTGATTTCCTCTTCATTAGAAGTGACCTCACCCTTTTCATTTATGATACTGGTAATTTGATTTTCTTCTTTCTTTTTTGTTAATCAAGTTGGCCAAAGGTTTATCAATTTTATTGTTTTTTTTCATAAAACCAGCTCTTTGTTTTACTTATTAATTCAATAGTTTTCTTGGTTTCAATTTTATTAATCTCTCCTTTGATTTTCATTATTTCCAATTTGGTAATTTAATTGGGGGTTTTAAATTTGCTCCTTTTCTAGCTTTTTCAGCTGTATGCCCAGATCATTGATCTCCTCTTTCCCTATTTCATTCATGTAGGCATTTAGGGATATAAAACTTCCCCTAAGAACTGCTTTTGGTGCATCCCATAAGTTTTGGTATGTTGTTTCATTATCGTCATTCTCTTGAATGTAATTATTAATTGTTTCTCTGATTTGTTCTTTGGCCCACTCATTCTTTAGAATTAAATTATTTAGTTTCCAATTAGTTTTTAACTTATTTTTCCATGGTACCTTATTAAAAATGATTCTTATTGCATCATGATCTGAAAAGAATGCATTGAGTACTTCTGCTTTTCTGCACTGGATTGTGAGGTTTTTATGCCCTAGTACATGGTCAATTTTTGAGTATTTGCCATGCACTTTTGAGAAGAAAGTACATTCCTTTTTATCCCCATTCAGTTTTCTCCAGAGTTCTATCATATCTGCCTTTTCTAAAATTCTGTTTACCTCCTTCACTTTTTTCTTATTTATTTTGAGGTTAGATTTATCAAGTTCAGAAAGGGGGAGGTTGAGGTCTCCCAATATTATAGTTTTGCTGTCCATTTCTTCCTGTAACTCCCTTAACCTCTCCTCTAAGAATCTGTATGCCTTACCACTTGGTGCATATATGTTAAGCAATGATATTGCTTCATTGTTTATGGTGACTTTTAGCAGGATATAATGTCCTTACTTATCTCTTTTAATTAAATCTATCTTTACTTTTGCTTTATCTGAGATTAGGATTGCTACACCTGCTGTTTTTACTTTAGCTGAGGCACAATATATTTTACTCCAGCCTTTTACCTAATGTGTATCCCCCTGTTTCAGATGCGTTTCTTGTAAACAGCATATTGTAGGATTATGGTTTTTAATCCATTCTGCTATCTGCTTCTGTTTTATGAGAATGTTCATCCCCTGCACGTTCAAAGTTATGATTTCTGACTGTGTCTTTTTCTTCATCCTAATTCCTCCTGTTTATGCTTTTATTTCTCCCTTTCACCTTCTCCTCCTCAACATAGTTTTGCTTTTGAGCACCGCTTTCCTCAGTTAACCCTCCCTCTTTATTCCCCTCCCTTATCTTACCGTTTCCCACTTGCTACTTCTCCTCTCCCTTCTGACCACCCCCCTCCCTTTTTCCCCCCTTACCCTCCCACTTCCTGTTGGACAAGTTAGATTTCTAAACTTATCAGAGTATGTTATTCCCTTCTTGAACTAGATCAGAAGACAATAAAGCTCAACTACTGCTCTTCTCCATCCCTTCTTTCCCTCTACTATAATATGTTTTTTTTGCCACTTCATTGGGTGTAATTTACCCGTTTCTACTATCTCCTTACTGCTTCCCTCATAGCCCTCCCTTTATATCTCTTACTTATATTTCATATCTTTACATCAATTAATTTATACAGGCATTCACAACCTATGCATATCCCTTTCAATTGTCATAATAGCTGTACCATTCACAAGAATGACTTATATATGTATATATGTTTATGTATATGTGTATATATATATATATATATATATATATACATACACACACACACACACATATATATATATACACACACATATATAAAACATACATAAGATGGTATAATCCCACATAAAGATGTAAACAACCTGCCCTTATTGGTTAATAAGGTTTGTGGGGATTTTCCCCCTGGTTACCTTTTTATGTCTCTCTTGAGTTTTGTATTTGGAGATCAAATTTTCCATTGAATTCTGGCCTTTTCATCAGGAACGTCTGGAATTCACTTATTTCATTGAATGTCCATCGCCTTGCCTTGAAAATTATGCTTAGTTTTGCTGGGAAGTTGATCCTTAGTTGTAGTCCCAGCTCCTTTGCCCTTCAGAATGTCATATTCCATTTTCTCCTGTCTTTTAATGTGGAATCTGAGAGATCCTGCGTGATCCTGACTGTAGTTCCACAATATTTGAATTGCTTCTTTTTGGCTGCTTGCAGTATTTTCTCCTTGAGTTTATAGCTCTGAAATTTGGCTATAATATTTCTTGGTGTTTTCAGTTTGGGATTTCTTTCAGGGGGTGATCGGTGAATTCTTTCAATGACTATTTTGCCCTCTGATTCTAGGACCTCTGGGCATTTGTCTTTGATAATTTCTTCGAAGATACTGTCAAGGCTCTTTTTTTCATCGTGGATTTCCGGTAGACCAATAACTCTTAAATTGTCTCTCCTGGATCTATTTTCCACGTCAGTTGTTTTCCCAATCAGATATTTCACATTTTTTTCTATTTTTTTCATTTTTTATATTTTGTTTTATTACTTCTTGGTGCCTCATAGATTCATTAGCTTCCACTTGCTCAAGTCTAATTTTTAATGAGTTAGTGTTGACATTTTGCTTTTGATTCTCCTTTTCCAATTGGTTGATTTTGCCTCTCAGGGTGTCCTTTTCTCTCTCTAGATTCTGAATTTCGCCATTTTGCCATTTTGCCAATCTTATTCTTTAGGGACTTGATTTCATCAGTGGATTTTTTTCCCTTTCTTCCATTTTTTCCATATTTTCTTTTAGCTCCCTAATTTGGTTTTTACAATCCTCCTTTAGCGCTTCCAGCAGTGCTTTTTGGGCTGGAGACCAGTTCATATTACCTTTTGATGTATCTGAATTATCTACAGTATCATTACTCATCTCTTCCATATTCGTATTTTGATCCTGCCTGTCTCCATAAAAAGAATCTATTGTCCTCGGTTTTTTGTGTTCTTCTTCATGTTGGTTTGCCTTTTGCTGGCTTTACAATGAATTTCTACCTTTGAGCCTCAGGGCTTTCTGTCCCAGCTTTCTTATTGTGGGGGTTGTGAGTCTAGAATTATAACCTTCAGTTTCCTGAGGTGTGGGAGGGGGGTGGCTCCCTGTCGTCTCACTCCCTGTGGGTGCTCTTCAGTACTTGCTTTTCAGCAATGGTCTCGGATGTTTGTTGTTTGAGCTGCTGTGTGGCAGTTCCCCTGGGGGAGCAAGGTTACATCTGGGCTCCTGGCTTTGACCCCTGCCAACTCTGCCCCTATGGGACTAATGAACTTCTGCTATATGACCACTGAAGCCCCACTACTTTCTGCACAGTTCCAGCGTTCTTTTTTTTCCTGAGGGATTCTGTGGGTGGGGAGGGGAGGAATTAGAGCTGTTTACCTGGCCATTAAGCATCCCGGAAGTTCAAGAAGCCGCGTTTAATACGTTTGGCCTGCAAACTTCTGGAGACGGTATTTCACGGCCGGTGGCGTTGCGCTGCCTCTCGTCACTTCCACAGACTGCCGTCCTGTGTTAGGAGTCCAGGGGATCTCCACCAGTTTTGGGCACCCAGCTTTCTCCCAGCCATCTATAGACATATTAAAAAATGCTCAAAAATACTACTGAATAGAGAAATGGAAACCAAAACATCTCTTAGGTACCACATCTCTCCTTTCAGATTGGATAAAATGACAAAACATGAAATTGAAAAATGCTGGAGAGGACTAGTAAAATTGGAACATTGTTACATTGTTGGTGGAGGTGTAAATGGATCCAATCATCCTGGAGAACAATTTGGAACTATGCCCAAAGGGCTATAAACATGTTTATACCCTTTAACCCAACAATACCACTTTTAGGGTTGTATCCGAAAGAGATCACACAATTAGAAAAAGGACCCACATCTACAAAAAATATTTATAGGGGCTCTTTGTCTGGTAGCTAAGAATTGGAAATCAAGGGGATGTGAATCAATTGGGCAATGGCTGAACAAGTTGTGGAATATGAAAGTAATGGAATACTATTGTGTTATAAGAAAAGGGGATGATACAGACTTCATAACAACCTGGAAAAACCTACATGATATAATACTGAGTGAGCAGAGCAGAACCAGGGGAACATTATACACAACCACAGATACATGGATTCTATGAGGACTGACCCTGATAGACTTTGCTCTTCTCAGCAACACAAGGTGAAAAGACAACTTCAAAGTACTCACAATGGACAATGCCATCTATATCTGGAGAAAGAACTATGAAGTATGAATATGGATTGAGGCACACTTTATGCACACTTTTCCCCTTTTTTTCTCTCTTTTGTTTTTGGGTTTTTTTAGTTCTGTTTTTTTCTTTCTCATCATTTGTTCCATTGCTCATAATTCTTCTTCACAACTTGACTAATGTGTAAATAAATTCAATGTCAAGTTATACGGAGAAGATATACTGGATTCCATGCTGTCTTGGGGAGGGAGGGGGGAAGAGGCAGAATAAAGTCTGAAACTCAAAATTATGTAGAACCAAGTGTTGTAAACATCAGATTAAAAAAAATAACAGGAAAAAAAAACAGAAATGAGAATTATGCAATAAAACCATTAAAAACAAGTCAATGACTGGCTAAATGAGATCTGAAAAATACTGAAGAAAATAACATCTTAAAAAATAGACTAACTCAAATGGCAAAAGAGCTTCAAAAAGCAATGATGAGAAGAATACCTTGAAAGGCAAAATTCGCCAAAGGAAAAAGGAGGCCCAAAAGACCACTGAAGAAAATATTAACTTAAAAATTATATTGGAGCAAGTGGAAGCTAGTGACTTTATGAGAAATCAAGATATTATAAAACAGACTCAAACGAATGAAAAAAATGGAAGACAATTTGAAATATCTCATTGGAAAAACCACTGACCTGGACAATAGAGCCAGAATAGAGAATTTAAAAATTATTGGACTACCTGAGAGCCATGATCCAAAAGATAGCCTAGATATCATCTTTCAAGGAATTATCAAGGAGAACTGACCTCATATCCTAGTACCAGAAGGTAAAATAGAAATTGAAAGAATCAACGGACCACCTCTTGAAAAGATCAGAAAAAGAAGACTCCTAGGAACATAGTTGCCAAATTCCAGAGATCCAAAATCAAGGAGAAAATACTGCAAGCAACCAGAAGGAAAAAGATATTAAGTATTGTGGAAACACAATCAGGATAACACAAGAACTAGCAGCTCCTACATTAAGGGACCTAAGGGCTTGGAATATGATATTCCAGAGGTCAATGGAGCTAGTAATACAACAAAGAATCACCTCCCCAGCAAAACTGAGTAACATGCTCCAAGGCAAAATAAGGATTTTCAAGGAAATAGAGGACTTTCAAGCTTTCAAAGTGAAAAGACCCGAGATGAATAGAAAATTTGACTTTTAAACAGAAGAATCAAGAGAAGCAGGAAAAGGTGAACAGGAAAGAGAAATCATAAGGTTCTTACTAAAGTTGAACTGTTTTGTTTACATTCCTACATGGATAGATGATGTGTATAATTCATGAGCCCTCAGTAAGAGGATAGCTGAATAGAATATACTGACAGACAGAAAGATAGATAGATCGATAGATAGATAGATAGATAGATAGACAGATGGATATAGAGAGATATATTGATATGTATAGATATATGTCTACATATCTATATATAATTTATAGATATTTGTATCTATATCTATATTTATATATCTGTATTTATCAATCTATATCTATATCTAACTGTTTATATCTATATCTATCTGTCTATACATATATATTCATATATACATATATATGTATGTGTATACACATACACACACACACACAGAGGGCATAAAGTGAGTTGAATATGAAGGGATATCTAAAAAAATAAAATCAGGTTAAGGGCTGTGAGAGGAATATATTGAGAGAAGGAGAAAGGGAGTGATAGAATGGGCTAAATTATCTCCCACAAAAGTGGCATGAAAAAGTAGTTCTGTAGGAAGGGAAGAGGGGTCAGGGGAGGGGGAATGAGTGAATCTTGCTCTCATCAGATTTTACCTGAGGAGGGAATAACATACACACTCAATTGGGTATCTTACCCCATAGGAAAGAAGGAGAAAGGAGATTAAAAAAAAGTGGGATGATAGAAGGGAGGCCTGATAAGGGGAGAAGATTATGAAAACCAACCACTTTCAGAAAGGGACAGGGTCAAGGGAGAAAACTGAACAGAGGGGGAAAGAATAGGAAGGAGCAAAATGAAGCTATTCTTTCACGACATGTGTATTGTGGAAGGGTTTTACATAATGATATACATGTGGCCTATGTTGAGTTGCTTCCCTTTTTTTGTAGGGTGGATAGGAAGGGAAGAAGGGAGAGAATTTGGGACACAAAGTTTTAAAAAACAGATGTTCAAACAACCCATTTTTTCATGCAACTAGGAAATAAGATATACAGGCAATGGGGCAGAGAAATATACCTTGCCCTAAAAGAAAGTAAGGGAAAAGGGGATGGGAGGGAGTAGGGTGACAGAAAGGAAGGCTGATTGGGAATGGGCCACTCAGAATATTCACCATCTTGGAGTGGGAGGGATGGTAGAATGGTGGGGAAAAATTTTAATTCAAAGTCTTGTGAAAATCCATGCTGAAAACTAAAACTATTAAATAAAAGTTAAATTAAATGAAAAAAAGGAAACTTGCTAATAATCACACAAGTATTAATTAAATTATAGGCTTGATATTTGAAAACCATTCATTTGTCAGGGCCAAGATGGTAAAGAAGAGTCAACATTTCATTTGAATTCTTCTAACATTCCTTTCTAAACAACTTTAAAATAATTCCTTATGTTTTATTCTGGATCATCAGAGTCGACAAAATATTAAATTGAGATATATTTCCAGTCCAATACAACTTGGTTGGCAAGAAAAGTCTGAGACACTTTAATGGGAATCAGTTTAGGGCATAGCACACGTGCCAGGAGCACCAGTAATGGATCTTGTAGGCAGCTGTGATAGCAGGAACAGTAGATTCCAGAACCCTTAATCCAGAGATGGTGAAGGGGTTAGAACTCAGAGAGAGATTACAGGGGAACTTTTACTGTCACTGACTGCAGTTGCATTGTCTATGTTTTTCTCCAAGTCACAGATGCAGTGTGAAGAGTAGCATTAGGACTTGTGGCATTAGATGATTTGGGGACCTGATCTTAGTTTCATAGACAAGGAATCAACATGAGTACAAAACATGTATGCACCAAATGGCATAGCATACAAAATTTTAAAGTTAGATTAACTAAAGGAGGAAACCTTCAGAAAAACCAAAATAATGGGGGCACATCAATTTTCTCCTCTCAGAGCTAAGCAATTTTAATTATAAAATAAACAAGAAAGTAGTCAAGGACATTAATATTATCTTTAAAAAGTTAGATGCAAGAGACCTCTGCAGAAAATCTAATGGGAACAGAAAGGAATGTGCCTTTTTCTTTACCTTACCATGGCACTCTCTTAGAAATTTGCAGTTTATGCCCTTTCCCCCAAGAGAGCGCCGCAGGCAAAGAAGGAAGCCATTGTCCCCCTCAAGACAGAGGCCAAGTTGAAGGCTTTGAACGCCAAGAAGCTGGTGTTGAAGAGTGTCCACGGCCACAAAAAGAAGAAGATCTGAACATCCACCACCTTTCGGCAACCCAAGACACTAAGACTTCGAAGGCAGCCCAAATACCCTCGGAAAAGTGCCCCTCGGAGAAACAAGCTGGATCACTATGCCATCATTTAGTTGCCCTTGACCACTGAGTCTCCTATGAAGAAGATTGAGGACAACAACATCCTAGTTTTCATTGTGGACATCAAAGCCAACAAGCACCGGATATAGCAGGTGGTAAAGAAGCTGTATGACATCAATGTGGCCAAGGTCAAAACACTGATCTGGCCTGATGTAGAGAAGAAGGCCTATGTCTGACTTGCTCTAGGCTACAATGCTTTAGATGTTTCCAACAAAATTGGAATCACCTAAACTGTGTCCAGCTCCACCTGCAATCCATCTCCACCTACAATCCAGCTCCACCTACAATAAAAAGTTTTCCACTATAAAAAAAAAAGAAATTTGCAATTTATTAGTGCATTAAAAATCTCACAGTAAAGGCCAAAAAACAAAAGAAAATATATTAAGTTCACTCTTTTTCAGATATAATGTAATAAACATTACATTGAATCAAGGACTGTGAAAACATACTTAAGTTTAATTAAATACTAAATAATGTAATCTTAAATAATCAATGAGTTAAAGAATAAATCATATAAACAATGTAATTAATTTCAATAAAGAGAATGTCAACAATAAGACAGCATACCAAAAAGTCTGGACTGCATCCAAATGAATACTTAGATTTATATCTCTAAAAGTGTATTTTGCTGGGGGAGAAAAAAGCAGATCAATGAAGTGGGAATGAAACTAAAAGAACAACAACTAAAAAAGAACAAATAAAAAATACTTAATTATAGAATACTTAAATATCCCTATCTTTAGAGAGAGAAATTGAAGAATCCTTCAATGGAGTTCCTAAGAAAATATACCCTAGACTAGATGAATTGACAAATGAATTCTACTAAACAATTAAGGGACAATTAATTCCAATACTGTATAAACAATTTGAATAAGTAGGCAAAGAAGTCCTTCCAAACTCCTTCCATGACACAGATATGATGATGATGCCTACACCAAGAAGAGGAAAAAAATGAAAATTACAAACCAATTTATAATGGATAGTGATGGAAAAATACCGTTAATAGTATTTTCTCAGTTTCACTTCTAGACAATTTTTGCACTCATTTTTACTAGATTTTTAGTTCCAAATTTTTTCTCCCTTCCCTCCCCTTACATCTTATGAGAATATTAGGCATTTTCATATATGTTATACACGTGCTATCACAGTAGTGAAAGCAAAAACACATAAACAAAAGTGAAAAGAATAAAATAAGTTAAAGAATGCTTACCTTAACCAACCCTGTTTCTTTGAGATCCATTACAAGTAGATTAAGTGCCATTAAACATGTTAATAAGTAGATGTAGGTAGATGTAGTGAGAAATAGTTTTGTGAACATACCACCAAAAATTCTTTCTCTCTCTCTCTCTCTCTCTCTCTCTCTCTCTCTCTCTCTCTCTCTCTCTCTCTCTCTCTCTCTCTCTCTCTCTGTTTGTCTTTCTCTCCACATTTTAAATTATAATTAAATTTTGCAATAATGGAAGACTGCTAAACTATCTGAAATGATGTATTTCAAGTTAAAAGGAGGATACAAAATCTAGAGCAATATATTAAAAATTATTTATGTAACAACATTTCATACCCCATGTGGTGCTATCCTTCACATTTTTTTATTAGATTTGACATACTTCCTTTAACAGATGACCTTTTATATTTATATGCCTCTTAATTCCGTTTTTGCAGAGAGAGAGAAAACTTTAGTAGACAATAACCAACATTCCTGAATAATAATATTGATGAATAATTCAGAATGTAAATAAGATTTCAGTGTCATAAAAGTCACAGTTTCAAATGAGGCTTTCTGGCTCAACATGACCTTTCATATTCCAGACCATGATTTGTATTTAACCTGTGATCCTTTGTGAAATTAATTTAGCTGAGAATCCATGTTATAAAACCGTTATACAGTGATTACACACAATTTGCAGAGGAAACCAAATGTTGAAATCTCAAATTTATTTCTGTCTAAATGTATTTTGAAATTACAAATAACAGATTTTTTTCTGAGATTAGAACAGGAACAGCAATGTAGAGAATATAGAAAGCAGATTAACCATTATTGGATGAAGACAAATTGTCACTAAATTTTGAATAGAAAAGGTATGCGTTTCATTAGAAAAGTCATGCTAAGTTCCTTCTGTATGTTTAATGTCAGAATAATTAAATCTGATATGCACAGTCAATTTCAGTCACTCAGGGTATTTGCAGTATGACATGTGAGTAGGATTGTAGAGACCCGGAAGCATCAAGTAAATCAAGTAATCAAGTATCAGTTTATCAGTTGCTTAACATCTGTGCTGTGATCAAGAACAACCTACTGATTGGTAGATTGGTATATATATATATATATACACACACACACACACACACACACACACACATATACATACACATATATGTGTATATATGCATATATGTATATATGTGTGTATACATATGTGTACATATATACCTGGATAAATACAGCTAGACATAGATATAGATGTAGATATGTGGATATAGATGTGGGTGTAGATGTAGATGTAGATATAGATATAGATACAGATACAGATATAGATATAGATATAGATATGGACATGGATATGGATATGGATATGGATATGGATATGGATATGGATATGGATATGGATATGGATATGGATATGGATATGGATATGGATATGGATATGGATATGGATATGGATACAGATATAATTAGGAGAGGTAAGAACAGCTTTACCGCTAAGCACATATAAACAGCTATAGAGGGAAAAGAGAAGAAATCTGATATATGTGAAAATAGCACAATTTGTCAGTAGATAAATCAAATAATACCATGTGGAGTTTCTGAATATGCAGGAGAGTGGAAGAGGAAAGGTTGAGGGCCCAGAAGAGGGCTACAAATATTAACAGCAAGATGCCCAAACCACTGGATGAAGTGCCTTTTATCATTAAAAGCTCCAATCTTAGCTTCTAAATTCCATTTCTCATGTTAATGTCTCTTCTCCTAACCCTTGGGCACTTAGGAAGGTAAAAGTTGTTTCAATTGTTTTGCACAAGATTATTAGTTTTCACTAAAATGTGATTTTATATCCCTTAGAGCAAAGGGTCCTAATCTGGGTTCCACTGATATATTACAGGATATCTGTGTATTTAGATGCTGAAAAATTCAACTTCATTTTAATGAAATCATTCTTTTTCATTTTACAGATTATTCTGAGGAATCTATAGATATCACCACACTTGTCAGAGGGGTTCATCATACACGCGCGCGCACACACACACACACACACACACACACACACACACACACAAATACACTCCCCACACAGAGTTAAGAATTCTGCTTTACAATGTGTTTGTTGGCAGATGTTCTCATTCTTACATAGAGGCTGGGAAGGAGGAAATGACTATTCTTTTTTTCCCTGCACCTTTGGGATAACTAGGTAAGAAGGTATACTGGAAGGAAGAACTGCTCTTCAAATTTGGAAAATCAGCTTTCCAAAACTATCAATTTGAAAAATTGTCCAGCTCACACTGTTCTTGAAATTGTTAGCTGCTATAGGATAGGATGACTTGGGGTTACAAGAATTTGCTGATAACTAAGTACTTGAAACAGCTAGCTATGCCTGATTAATAATGGAGCACTTATAGTGCCTAAAAAGTGAAACTAATATGAATGCCAAAAGAAATCTGACTATTGGGCAGAGCCTACGTGGCAGCTGGAAAGCAGGGACCTGTGTAAGCTCCCCCCCAGGTACCTCTAAACAATTATAAAATGTCTCTACACAAATTCTAGAACTGTAGAACCCATGAAATACCAGGCAGAAGCAGGGTTCCAGCCCAGGACATCCTGGATGGTATCAGGGTAAGGTCTATAGCACAAACTGGGAGCGAAGTGGAGCAGAGCCCAGTGTGAGCTGTGCCTGGACCACCCAGACTGGGAGCTGGGAAGAACAGGTCCTAGTGCCCTGAATCAGTGAGTTGTGGCAAAACCAGACTTCTCAACATACAAATACCAAAGACAACAGAGAAGGTTAGTGGGAAAAGCTGCTGAGACAGAGTGAGAGAAGTTAACGGTTCGGCCACCATCCTGGGGACAGTGGAGGTGATGACACTCTGAAATTGCTTACAGAGCTACAGTTGCAGTTGCTTCTGGCCCCAGGACTACGTGGTTGGAGGAATTAAGTGGATCTGAGGGGGAGTGCAGAGTCTCCTCAGATCTGAGTCTAACCCGGGTTGGTGGTTCTTGGGGGAGTAAAAGCAATGGCTTGTTATGTAGAAACAGATCTAAAAACAACAGTGTAGCCCATCAAGCTTAGGACAAAGTATTCTATACTCTACAAGCAGTCATACCTTTATGAAGAATGCAAGGGTCAAGTAGTTGTCTGGAAACATAAACAGACAGTGAAAACAGACTCCAATTCAGACTCAGACATTGGAATCTTTCTTTGGTGACAAAGAACACCAAAACATACAGCCAGAACAAGTCAACAAAGTCAAAGAGCCTACAACAAAAACCTCTAAAAACATGAACTGGTCTCATGCCATGGAAGAGTTCCAAATGGATTTGGAAAACCAAGTTAGAGACGTAGAGGAAAAATTGAGAGGAGAAAGGAGAATGATGAGAGACAACCAAGAAAAACAAGTCAATGACTGCTTAAAGGATGCCCAAAAAAATGCTGAAGAAAATAACAGCTTAAAAAATAGACTAACTCAAAGGGCAAAAGAGTTCCAAAAACTCAATAAGGAGAAGAATGCCTTGAAAGGCAGAATTAGCCAAATGGAAAAGGAGGTCCAAAAGACCACTGAAGAAAATAGTACCTTAAAAATTAGATTGGAACAAGTGGAAGCTAGTAACTTATGAGAAATCAAGATATTGTCAAACAGAGCCAAAGGAATGAAAAAATGAAAGAAAATGTCAAATATGTCGTTGGAAAAACCACTAACCTGGAAATAGATACAGAGGACATAATGTATAACATATTGGACTACCTGAAAGCCACGATCAACAAAAGAGCCTATATATCATCTTTCAAGAAATTATCAAGGAGAACTGCCCTGATATTGCGAAGCCTGAGGGTAAAACAGAAATTGAAATAATCTATTGCCTCCTAAAAAATATCCCAAAAAGAAAATTCCTAGGAATATTGTTGCCAAATTCCAGAGCTCCCAGGTCAAAGTGAAAATACTGCAAGCAGCCAGAAAGAAACAATTTGAGTATTGTGGAAACCCAATCAGGATAACACAAGATCCAGCAGCTTCTACATTAAGGTTAAAAGGGCTTGGAATATGATATGCTAGAGGCCACCTACCCAACAAAATTGAGTATCATGCTGCAAGGCAAAATATGGATTTTCAATAAAGTAGAGGACTTTCAAGATTTCTCAGTGAAAAGACCAGAATTGAATAGAAAATTTGACTTTCAAACACAAGAATCAAGAAATGCATGAAAAGGTAAACAACAAAGAGAAATCATAAGGAACTTACAACAGTTGAATTGTTCAATGCAGGTAGGATTAAAACCAAAAATCACCTACCCAGCAAAACTGAGTATCATGCTCCAAGGCAAAATATGGATTTTCAATAAAATAGAGGACTTTCAAGCTTTCTCAGTGAAAAGACCACAGGTGAATAAAAATTTTGACTTTCAAATACTAGAATGAAGAGAAACATGAAAAGGTAAACAAGAAAGAGAAATCACAAGGGATTTACTAATGCTATACTGTTTTGTTTACATTCCTACATGGAAAGATGATGTGTATAATTCATGAGACCTCAGTATTCTGGTAGTTTAAGGAAATATACATACAAACATACAAACATACACACACACACATATACACACATATATATGTGTGTGTACACATATACATATATGTAAGTAAATCTATATGTAAACATATATACACATATTTATATATGTATATAAATATTTGTATATATGTATATGTACATATGTATATATATGTATGTTTATATATATGTGTGTGTGTGTGTATATATGTGTGTGTGTATAAACAGAGGGTACAGGGTGAGTTGAATATAAAGGGATGATATCTAAATAAAATCAAATTAAGGGATGAGAGAGCAATACATTGAAAGAGGGAGAAAGGGAAAGATTGAATGGGGTAAATTATCCTGTATAAAAGTGGCAAGAAAAAGCAGTTCTTTTGGATGGGAAGAGGAGGCACGTAAGGGGGAATGAGTGAATCTTGCTCTCATCGAATTTGACCTGAGAAGGGAATAACATACACTTTCAATTTGGTATCTTACCTCACAGGAAAGAAGGAGGAAGGAGATAAAAAAGGGGGGACAATAGAAGGGAGGGCAGGTATGAGGAGCAGATAATCAAAAACAAACACTTTTGAAAAGCAACAGGGTCAAGGGACAAAATGCAATGAAGGGGGATAGAATAGGAAGGAGCAAAATGTATTTAGTCTTTTACAATATGAGTATTGTGAAAGGGTTTTACATGATGATACCCATGTGACCTATGTTGAATCGCTTGCCTTTTTAGGGTGGGTGGGTGGGAAGGGAAGAGGGGAGAGAATTTGGAACTCAACGTTTCAAAAACAGATTTTCAAAAAGAAAGATTTGTGTGCAACTAGGAAGTAAGATATACAGGCTATGGGGCATAGAAATCTATCTTGTCCTACAAGAATGTAAGGGAAAAGGGCATGGGAGGGGGGGAATGGGGTGACATAAGGGAAGGCTGACTGGGGAACAGGTAACCAGAATATATGCCATCTTGGAGTGGGGGGGGAGGATAGAAATGGGGAAAAATTTTGTAATTCAAACCCTTGTGAAAATCAATGCTGAAAACTAAAAATATTAAATAAATTAAATAATACAAGAAAAGAAATCTGATTATTGAGTGACTGCTCTCTAGTATCCTATTAATCTTCACTAATAAATGATACTAGGCTAAACCAAGAGGTAGAAGCATAATATCCAGAAAAAAATAAGCACTTACCTAGAAGATGATAAATGTCTAGAGATAGGGACTAAAAATTTGTCAGGAAAAAAAAATCAGTTTTCATTTAGACCAAAATCTGAACATGAGTCAGAAGCATAAAATTTTGTTAAAAATAATTAGGCATGAAAAATAAGATTATCGTATGAAGTGATCTTTCCTACTAATACTTGTCTCAGAGCTTAAAATACAGTTCTTGTTTCTGCAAGTTGAGATAGATATGAGGATGTTTCAATGGTCAACTGAAAAGGACTATCTGGAAGAATATATTTTCAAGGAACCATGGTAAGCTTTTTTCTCCCTAGAAGTATATGTTAAATGTATTGAAATCATTATATTATAATCAAGCATCTTTTATTTGCAGGGCACTCTGGTAGGCAAAAGAGATGTAAAGAGAAACAACAAGATTTGTCTTCCATGATTAGACAATCTAGGAGTGGTGATGGGAACCATACAGCAGGTATAATTAAATACCGAGGAATCTGATAAAGGAACAAGTGCCAAAATGTATTACCAAACTGTGATTAAGATTTTAACCAAATCCTACCCAGCATTTGATTACCTACTTTGTAGAAAATTCTATGTAATATATAAAAGTATTTTTTCTTTTATTTTTCTTGTGAAATTTTTGTGTCATGTCTGACTCTTGTGACCCTGTGTGTGAACCATAGTATGCCAATACTGTCCATGGTGTTTTCTTGGCAAAGATACTGGAATGGGTTGTCATTTCCTTTTCCAGGGGATTAAGGCAAACAGAGGTAAAGTAACTTACCTGGGTCACACGGTTAGTAAGTATCTGAGGCCACATTTGAACTCAAGTCTTCTTTAGTCTGGGTCTCACTCTCTAACTGAGCTATGTGTGGCCACTGTGCATGCTACAGCTACTTGGAGGACACAGTTGAGAGTTGGGTGGAATAGGTGGACACCAAAGGTGGAAAATAGCCATGAAGAGGGCTCTGTAGCCTTTATATCAGAGATACTAGTCTTTCCTGAATACAACCTACATGGGGGCATGAGTGGCAAAGGGAGGGGTCTGTGCATGGCAGTTAACAGAATTCCTGACCGTGCAGCTACAATATCTAGAAACCTAAAGCTCAATCAAATTATTGTGTTTCTAAAAAGTTTCAAAATTTAAATGAGTGAGAACAAAACTTAAGATATCATTAAGGCCACCTCCCCTTCCCTTTCCTTTAAGATGGACTCCACCAAACCTATTCCAGAAAGATAAACCATCTCGATTTTAGGCAGGAGTTAATGAAACATTCAAATTTATTCTTCAGTCTAATAAAAATCCTTCCTTGTTCAGTCTAAGCTTATTTTTTCTCTGAATTCCTGATTTCAGTGTTGATGAAAACTAGGTAATCTTCATCACTCAAGTACTAAAGATTCAAATCTAGGACACCTCTTGATGGTCATTTTTTCATTATTTTTCTTTGTCAGTCTTATAGTTCAGTCTTAGATTGCTTATAGGAAACAATTGGAAGTGAATGTAGAAAAGAATCCTACTTCTCCCAGAAAGGGAGAACTTTTGATTATCTTGGTCTCAATGTTACAAATTCATTATAAATAATGATATCTGCAAATCTATTTATTCTTTAAAGTAGTCTCTAAGAACATAATATACTAAGCACTCTTCCATTGAAGACAATGAAATTTTCGATAATGAAATACTCTTTAGAAAATATTGTGTTCTTGCTTTAGATTTTTTCTTTTCTCTTCATTATACTTTTTACTAAGGATTGACAATTGAACAGAAATGAATAAACATAGATTTTATATTAAAAATCAATTATTTTATAGACTATTTCTAATATTTAAAGTATTTGCCAAAAAGCCCTTTTTCATTTTTGCTTATAAATATATTCATAGATGAACGTGTGTGTGTGTGTGTGTGTGTGTGTGTGTGTGTGTGTGTGTGTCTGTATGCATGAGTGAGTGAGTACATGGCCACATTTTCACTTACGTTTTTGGGAAGAGATAGGCAAAGAAGACAAAATATGAATGGAATACAAGGAAGCATTTTCTCTTGTGATAATAGTATATTATAACTGCAATTCTCTTCACTAAAAAGAATAGCACTGCAGAAATAAGACTCCATGTTTTTGATAGGAGCTATAAAAACTTTCATTACTCTGTTCCAAATTGAACCATTTAGAAAACCTGTTACTGCTGGATAACACAATTTTTCAGTAAAAAATTTAAGTCTTCTGTATCCCAGGATACTATTATTGGAAGCAATAAAAAATACTATTGTAAGATCAACGAGGGTTGAGATGACTATATTCTCATAAGCTAAGGAAGACAATCAGTATGATAATTAGAGCATGTTAATTACTCTCCACTAGCAAAGAAAAAATGCAAATGATATACATCAGGAAATTAACAGCAGTTACTGCTCAATATTGCATGACTTTTCCATTAAGAATAATATGAGAAGTTGTTAAATTATAGAAAATTAGAATAATGAGGGTAGAATATTAAAGAGTCTCAGGTTTCCAGTCTGGCTGTGTAGGGATCATTAGGAAGGGTTCTGAGGAAGAACTGTAGTCTGTGTGGGTTGGGCAGGCTTATTCAGTACAATGGAGAAATCTTCATGTATGCATTTGTTTTTATAAGATAGAACAAGGCTAGATATTCTGACTCAGCTGGAATCAGTTCAATAACCTTTCCTGCATAATGCATTTGCCAAAAACTGCTGACATCATCTTACCCTTTTCTTTAAAAAGTTTGGACTGAAGGAACAATAGGTATAATTTATCACAACCTCAGAGAATAGTGGATAGTCTGATGGAGTATAGCCAATTATTACATTTTTTAGAGACAGGAAAAAGGACTCTGTGACATATATTTAAATTAAATATAGACATGCTAATAAAATGAACTTATCTTGACTCCTACCTCTGGGATATAACAAAATATGAATCTTTCTTTTCAAGAAGTTTAACAAAAATATATTTAATAAACCACCTATAACTCCATCATCTTCATTCAATTCTACCTCTCAAGTGCGACCACTATAAATATAGTAGGACCAACATTCTGAAAATGTGACATTGGAGCATCTAGGAGGTACAGTGAATAGAGCTTTGGCCCTGAAGTTAGGAGGACCTCAGTGCAAATCCAGCCTCTGACACTAGCTGTGGGATTCTGGGCAAGTCATGTAACACCAATTTCCATGAAAACAAAAAAAGTAGACAGAAAGAAAACGAGACATTAACTACATAATTGAAAAAAAATCTCTCCCTCTGTACACTCACACTCACACACACACACACACACACACACACACAGTCACGTATTATATGTGTACTTAATTCTGGCTTTTTTAATCATCTGTCTTGGCATTTTACATGATGTACTCTGTATATAAGTTAAACAAATAAAGTGAAAATATATAGCCTTGATGTACTCCGTCCCCAAATTTGAACAAATCAGTTGTTCCATGTTTTGTTCTAACTGTTGCTTCTTGGCCTTCATACAAGCTCTTTAAGATACAAGTAATTACTCTTATTTCTTTGAGGACTTGCCACAATATGTTGTGATCCACACAGTAAAAAGATTTAGTGTAATCAATGAAACAAAAACATATTTTTTTTCTGGAACTCCCATACTTTCTCCATAATCTAGTGAGTGTTGGTAATGCATGCATAGTGCTTGGAATTTTTGCAATTAATTATTTTTAGTGTAGATAACTCCAATAGTAGTTCATAATCAGTTGTGCTATAAGTTAACACACACATACACATATGTGAACATATACACATACACACATGTTATTCACAATAAATGTGACTTCAATTGTTGGCATTATCCTCATCCCTGTGGTGTGTAATAAAAATTTCTTTCTTCTTAAAGTGTGCTCATATGCCAATGACTAGTCGATACATCCTATGGCTACTTAACCTCATATCACATTCATTTAAATTATTTAGTTGATAAATATTCTTTCATTTGTGGAGCAAAATTTTATGTATAATTTTTATATTGCCCAGGCAGCACTATAGCTATCATGACAAATCTTCTCTATTGTGTAAATATAGTCAGATTATACTACAAATGTTTTGAGTCAGCATCCTATCCACCATTTCTGCCTTCTTTTCTTGCAGTACACATTGGGACTATAGAGTATGGTATCACAATGTTACCTAAGAGGGAAATTTTGAAAGCCATCTAGTAAATAAAACAGTACTCAAATTATACCACAACACCCTTACTGGCATAGCTACATTGCAGCTAGACATGTGCTGTTGCTAACAGTGAAAGAGTGAGCTTAACTAGTGTTAGTATAGTATCAATGAACTCCAGATAGATCATTCATCTCATTAAAAACATCACAGAAAACTACCCAAAATGATTACTGACCAATAAATATATATTTTGCTGACAAATAACTCTGCTGTTTTTGCTACTGCATTTACTTAAAATATATTTCATTTAATATATTAAAGCAATTCTTATTAAGTAAATAAAGTCCTTTGAGTAGAGTAAATGAACAAAGTCTTTTTTTTATTCAGGGGTCATACTCAAAGTCAGAGATGGTAGAGATAGTGTTTTTAGATGAAAATGGAAATAGAGGAATACAGATAAATAAAATTAATGTTTTCTACTATTAAATATAGAAATAGTCAATACTTCATCCTTTCTACTCCAGCTTCTTTGATAGAAAGAGGCATATCTAAATCTTTTTCCAGGCTTTTCATATTTCCTCCCTAGAAGGTGGTTTATGCTGTGATCTTTACAAACTTACTATTTATTTTAAACAAATTTCATCTTATTTGATTCCAATTCATGTTCTGGCCTGTCAAGATCTTTTTTTTTTGATGGGGTGAGGAACTGACATTAAAATTTATGTCTTCTGAGAATGTCCTTTATCTTAATCCCTCATCAGAATAAGGTAAACACAGAGCCAAGACAGTGGAGTATGCAACTCAGCTGAACTCTCCTAATATTCTCCCCTAAACAACTTTAAAATAATGCTTAAAATTAAATTTTGGAGCAGCAGAGACAACCAAAGATCAGAGTGAAACATTTTATCTAGTCTAAGGCAATGGAGGTAGGTAGGAGAAGTCTTAGAAACCTGGTTGAGGTCCTTACCAGAGAATGGCAGCAGCATAACCTTTGGGCCTTGGAGTCAGCCACAACAGTGGCAGAAGTGAAAGCATATTCATAACCTGTCAGCCTAGAGAGAGTAAGTACATCAGATAACTAGTGTTAAAGGGATTGTAGGAGACGTTTTGTTGACAGGGTGCACAGTTAAAGCTGATTGGTAACTCTATTGACCATAAGAATTTATGGGTCATCATTCCAGGGCAGAGAGGAGCACTAATTCTTGGGGCTCCAAGGGAGCAGGGTCCCTTCCTTGGTAAAAAAAATAAATAAATAAACAAAAAAAAAAACAAAACAAACAACAGAACACAATACAAGAGAGAAGTAGCACTACCTTTGTACAAATGACACCGTATTGATAGCACCAAAATCTTGAAGACCCCCAAAATTAGTCCCAAAAAAACAGCACAAAAAGCTTCAAACATGGGACAGTGTCTCCCCACCATAAGGTAAATAGAGTCAAAATTTAACATAATGTTCCAAGTCAAGTAATAAGCTAGAAAAATGAGCAAGCAGAAGAAAAAAATGACTAAAAAACTACTATAGTATTAAGGAAGATAAGGAATAAACAGAAGAAAAACAATGTAAAAGTAGTGATAACCAGAACCTCAAAGAAAAATTCTGATTGGACACAGTCTCAACAAGACTTACTGGAAAAGTTAAGGGAATAGAGAGGAGTGGTAGAAAGGAAAATAGGAAAAGAAATGAGAGTGTTAAAAGAAAGTATGAAAAGGGAATACAGAGCTCAGTAAAAGAGGCACATAAAAGTAATGAAAAAAATAACACCTAAAAATAATAGCCCTCAGGAACTGAAGGTGATATTTTGCCTTTATATGAAACTCTTCTGTCAAACTTCTATCAAGATCATCAGTTGGGGATCAATGTTTGCTGGCCTTAAGTAGCTTTTAGAAAGGAGTACTTGCTAAGGTGGTACCATAAGGTGGTACAATCATCCCCTAAACATCTCCTACAAGTACATACAGAGTACAAAGAAAGGTGAACTAAGACATGGAAAACACGTGGCAAAGGGGTAATGCACATCTTTTGGTTACTGGATATCCTTTTCTCACATTTTGGGGGTACTCAAGGAAATCTCATTAAGTATGATGTCTCTTTCCTCGGATCTGTTTGGAAACATGAATCTATGTCTAGTTTGTTCTTGGATTTCAATGCAGATAGTGCTATCTACTGTTTGACCCAGGATATTACCCAGACATAAATTTAAAAATGTAAACCCCGGGCAGAGCCAAGATGGTGGCTAGAAAGCAGGGACTAGCGTGACCTCCCTGCCGAGTCCCTCCAAAAACCTATAAAAAATGGCTCTCAACCAATTCTAGAATGGCAGAACCCACAAAACAGCATAGGGAAGCAGGGCTCCAGCCCAGGACAACCTTCATGGTCTCTGGGTGAAGTCTATCCCACATGGAGCTGGGAACAGAGGGGAGCCTTGGGGAGCTGAGCCGAGCCGAGCCCAGCATGAACTGCGCGGACCAACCAGACCAGAAGCTGGGCAGAAAGAGCCCTAGCACCCTGAATCAGTGAGGTGCGGCAGTTACCAGACTTCTCAACCCACAAACACCAAAGACAGCAGGGAAGGTTAATGGGAAAAGCTGCGGGAGTGGAAGAAGTTCCAGGTTCGGCTACTAGCCCCGGGGGCAGCTGAGGTGGGACAGCTACAGCTGTTGTTGCTTCCGGCCCCAGGCCCAGCTGGTGGGAGGAATTAAGTGGCAGATCACAGCAGGAGTGCACAGCCTGCTGAAGATCTAAGCCCTGTCCAGGTTGGGGGTTCTTGGGGAAGGAGCAGAGCAGTGCTGGTGTGGCAGAGCTGTCACATCCTCCCCAAACATGTAACATAGAACTCTTCAGTCTTCAAGCAGTCATACCCCACTGAAAAACTCAAGGGTCAAATTAGTTGGTTGGGAATATGGCCAGGCAGCAAAAACACACCCAGATTCAGTCTCAGACTTTGGATTCTTTCTTTGGTGACAAAGAAGACCAAAACATACAGCCTAAAGAAGACAACAAAGTCAAAGAGCCTACACCAAAAGCCTCCAAGAAAAACATGAACTGGTCCTAGGCCATACAAGATGCTCAAAAAGGATTTGGAAAAGCAAGTTAGAGAAGTAGAGGAAAAATTGGGAAGAGAAATGAGAAGGATGAGAGAAAACCATGAAAAACAAGTCAATGACTTGCTAAAGGAGACCCCCCAAAATACTGAGAAATACACTGAAGAAAACAACACCTTAAAAAATAAACTAACTCAAATGGCAAAAGAGCTCCAAAAAGCCAATGAGGAGAAGAATGCCTTGAAAGGCAGAATTGGCCAAATGGAAAAGGAGGTCCAATGGACCACTGAAGAAAATACTACTTTAAAAATTAGATTGGAGCAAGTGGAAGCTAGTGACTTTATGAGAAATCAAGATATTATAAAACAGAACCACAGGAATGAAAAAATGGAAGACAATGTGAAATATCTCAATGGAAAAACCACTGACCTGGAAAATAGATCCAGGAGAGATAATGTAAAAATTATTGGACTACCTGAAAGCCATGATCAAAAAAAGAGCCTAGATATCATCTTTCAAGAAATTATGAAGGAGAACTGCCCCGATATTCTAGAGCCACAGGGCAAACTAAAATTGAAAGAATCCATCGATCGCCTCCTCAAATAGACCCCAAAAGAAAATCTCCTAGGAATACTGTCACCAAATTCCAGAGCTCCCAGATCAAGGAGAAAATACTGCAAGCAGCCAGAAAGAAACAATTTGAGTATTGTGGAAACACAATTAGAATAACCCAAGATCTGGCAGCTTCTACATTAAGAGATTGAAGGGCTTGGAATATGATATTCTGGAGGTCAATGGAGCTAGGATTAAAACCAAGAATCACCTACCCAGCAAAACTATCATGCTCCAAGGCAAAATATGGAGTTTTAATAAAATAGAGGACTTTCAAGCTTTCTCAGTGAAAAGACCAGAACTGAATAGAAAATTTGACTTTCAAACACAAGAATCAAGAGAAGCATGAAAAGGTAATCAAGAAAAAGAACAAGAAAACTAAATTGCTAGGCACTTACTAAAGTTGAACTGTTTTGTTTACATTCCTACATGGAAAGATGATGTGTATGATTCATTAGACCTCGGAATTAGGGTAGCTGAAGGGAATATGCATATATGTATATATTTTTATGTATGTGTGTATATATATATATATATATATATATATAAGTGAATGTGTATGTATGTATGTATATATCTATGGGTATATCTATGTGTATGTATGTATGTGTATATATATATATATATATATATATATATATATATATATATATATATATATACACACACATATATATGGAGAGAGAGCGGACACAGGGTGATTTGAAGATGAAGGGAAGATATCTACACGAAATAAAATCAAATTAAGGGATGAGAGAGGAACATATTGAGAGAGGGAGATAGGGAGAGACAGAATGGGGTGGATTATCTCACATAAAGGTGGCAAGAGGAAGCAGTTCTGTGGGAGGAGGGGAGAAGGCAGGTGAGGGGGGAAAGAGTGAATCTTGCTCTCATCAGATTGGGCCTCAGGAGAGAATACCATACATACCCAATTGGGTATCTTATCCCACAGGAAAGAAGAGGGAAGAAGATAAAAAAAAGGGGGGATGATGGATGGGAGGGCAGATGGGGGTGGAGGTGATCACAAACACTTTGGAAAGGGGACAGGGTCAACGGAGAAAATTCTATAAGGGGGATGGGTTGGGAAGGAGCAAAACATAGTTAGTCTTTCACAACATGAATATTGTGGAAGGGTTATACATAATGATACACACGTGGTCTATGTTGAATTGCTTGACTTCTTGGGGAGGCTGGGTGGGAAAGGAGGAGGGGGGAGAATTTGGAACTTATAGTTTTTAAAAACAGATATTCAAAAACAAGCAAAAAAAATTTTTTGCATGCAACTAAAAAATAAGATACACAGGCAATGGGGAGTAGAAATTTAGCTAGCCCTTCAGGAGGGGAAGGGAAAGGGGTATGGGAGGGGAGTGGGGTGACAGAAGGGAGGGCTGATTAGGGATCAGGGCAACCAGAATATATGCCATCTTGGAGTGGGAGGGGGGAGGGTAGAAATGGGGAAAAATTTGTAATTCAAACTCTTGTGAAAACCAATGCTGAAAACTAAATATGTTAAATAAATTAATTAAATTTAAAATAAATTTAAAAATAAATTTTAATATGTGAACTCCAATATTCTGTAAAACATTTGCCCCAAACCCTCTTTTCGTCAAAGGTGTGTATATGTTGGGGTGGAGGTTGTGGTAGGAAAGAAGACCAAATTAGAAGACTGGTCTTCTTCATCACCTGGAAGTTCCTCCATAGGGGTTGTATTTGAAAGCCATTAAATCTCTATTTTCTGGAATAACTTTTTTAGGACTAATGATTTATAGATGACCATGGAACATAGCCAGGTTTCCTTGACTAATGCAACAAAGACTTTTTTGAAATGTAACTAGACTATACAAAATATCTCTACAATTATTCTAAGGCTTATAAGCATGACAGATTATTTGCTTTTCGTATAATTAACTTCAAGTGGGTTGGAGATGAGTAAATCAATCACTCCACAGACATACCTATGTTATGAAAAGTAAATGAGTAAAAATAGAATATGCAGCCCAGTATACAGAGACTGACAAAAATTGAAAGGATTCATTATAATATTTTCTTTTAAAAAATCATTATTTATTTATTTAATATTTTTAGTTTTCAGCAATAATTTTCAGAAGACTTTGGATTACAAATTTTCTCTCCATTTCTACCCTCCACCCACTGCAAGATGGCATATATTCTGGTTGCCCTATTCTCCAGTCAGCCCTCCCTTATGTTACCCTACTCCATCCCATCCCCTTTCCCCTTACTTTCTTGTAGGGCAAGACAGATGCTTACACCCCATAGTCAGTATATGTTTCTTCCTAGTTGCATTCAAAAACTTTTTTTTTGAGGATCATCTTTTAAAACTTTGAGTTCCAAATTCTCTCCCCTCTTCCCTCCCCAACCACAGTTGCTAAGAAGGCAAACAATTCAACATAGGCCACATGAGTATCATTACGCAAAACCCTTCCCTAACACTCATTTTGTGAAAGACTGACTATATTTAGCTCCTTACTATCCTATCCCCCTTTAATCAAAATTGCCCTTGACCCTCTCCCTTTTCAAAGGTGTTTGCTTTTTATTACCTCCTTCCTCTATGTAGCCTCCCTTCTATCATCCCCACTTTTTATCTCCTTCCTCCTTCTTTCCTGTGGGGTAAGATACCCAATTGAATGTGTATGTTATTCCTTCCTCAAGTCAAATCTGATGAAAGCAAGATTGACTTATTCACCCTCACCTGCCCACTCTCCCCTTCCTACAGAACTTATTTTTCTTGCCACTTTTATGTAAGATAATTTACCAATTCTATCTCTCCCTTTCTCCCTCTCTCAATATATTCCTCTCTCATCCATTAATTTGATTTTATTTTTTTTAGATATCATCTTTTCATATTCAACTCACCCTGGGCCCTATGTCTCTTTTCAGCTACCCTAATGGTGAGGTCTCATGAGTTATACACATCACCTTTCCATGTAGGAATATAAACAAAACAGTCCAGCATTAGTAAGTCCCTTGTGATTTCTCTTCCTTGTTTACCTTTCCATGCCTCTCTTGATTCTTGTATTTGAAAGTCAAATTTTTTATTCAGCTGTGGTTTTTTCACTGAGAAAGCTTGAAAGTCCTCAATTTTATTGAAAATCCGTATTTTGCCTTGGATTATGATACTCAGTTTTGCTGGGTAGGTGATTCTTGATTTTAATCCTAGCTCCATTGACATCTGGAATGTCATATTCCAAGCCCTTTCATCCTTTCAGGTAGAAGTTGCTAGATCTTGTGTTATTCTGATTGTGTTTCCAAAATACAAAATATTTACTATGTGACCAAGGAAAAGTCACTTCAACTCCATCTCAGTTTTCATATAAAATTGGGATAATAAGACCACTTGTTGCTCAGGATTATTGTGAGTATGAAATGAGATGAAGTTTGTGGAAGCACATAGGAGGATGATCTTAATAAACACCTGTTTCTTTTTCACAAGATGGCCCAAGCAAATCAAATTAACCATATCTCAAGCACATAATTAAAAGATTGATTCACCAATTCATAAGGGATTTTGTACTGATTCTGAAGAATAAAGTTAACATGAAGGATTTAATAATTATATGATGGACATATCAGAGAAAAGAAGAAGGAAAATATAAAGGGGTTATGGATTATGAGGTTCGCCTTTTAAATTTGACCAATTGGGACTGCTGGGTGGTGTAGTGAATAGAGAACTGGCCCTGAGTCAGGAGGACCTGAGTTCAAAACTGGCCTATGACGCTCACTATCTGAATGACCCTGGAAAATCATTGAATCCTAATTGCCTCCAAAAATAAATAAATACACAATTTTGAACTATAAAAATGTCGACTACCCAAGCAATTATCAGTACAAAAACGATGTATGTATTGAATAATGAGCATTTACTCTGGTAGTTTTTTTTTTTTGAAATTTTTTGAAAGACAAACAATCTTTTTCCTGGAGTCTATTTTATGATTATATTTTAAACACCATTTAATGTTTTTTTTTTTTTTAGTAAAACGGATATAATCATGTTCAAACTGTTTTTAGCAGTACATATTTTTCATATTCAAATACTAAAATATTAATGTTAAATGATTGTGAAACAATTTTGTCATGTTCTTTTTCACTCTATATGCACTCTGAACCCAATAAAATGTCCATATATTGCACATCAGTTTGGTATGATTTAAAATAACACATTTATTAATATTTTATCATAAAATTGGCCCATTTAGACCACTCTAATCTCAAAATGGTGAATAGAATCTAGTGAAGTGAAGAAAAACGTTTGACTTACAATTAAAAATGCCAAAGGAAATTAAAAAAAAAAAACAGTTAAAACATTAAGATGATAAAAAATCTCATGTAACTCAAAATGTTCTATTTTTCAAAGAAATAAAAAAGGATTTTTTATGAATTTAAATGAAAGAAAAAAGTGAAGCAGTCTTTGCACAATACAGCGCAGAAAGGCAGAAGTAGTCAAAGCATACTTTTCAAATCATGATGCAATAAGAATTGTTTGTAACAAAGAACCATGGAAAAATAAGCTAAAAATTAATTGGAAACTAAATAATCTAATTCTAAAGAATGACTGTGCCAAAGAACAAATCAGAGAAACAATTAATAACTTCATTGAAGAGAATGCAATAATGAAACAACATAACAAAACTTATGAGATGCAGCAAAAGCAGTTCTTAGGGGAAGTTTTATATCTCAAAATGCTTATATAAATAAAATAGGGGAAAAGGAGATCAATGATCTGGGCATACAGCTGAAAAAGCTAGAAAAAGAGCAAATTGAAAATCTCCAATTAAATACCAAATTAGAAATACTGAAAATCAAAGGAGAGATTAATAAAATTGAAACCAAGAAAACTGTTGAATTAATAAATAAAACAAAGAGCTGATTTTATGAAAAAAACAATAAAATTGATAAACATTTGGTCAATTTGATTAAAAAAAAGAAAGAAGAAAATCAAATTACCAGTGTCAAAAATGAAAAGGGTGAGTTCACCTCTAATGAAGAGGAAATCAAAACAATAACTAGGAATTATTTTGCCCAATTGTATGCCCATAAATTTGACAACCTTAGAGATATGGATGAATATTTACAAAAACAGAAACTGCCCAGGTTAACAGAAAAGGAAGTAAAATTTCTAAATACCTCATCTCAGAGAAAGAAATTGAGCATGACATCAATGAACTCCCTAGGAAAAAATCTCTAGGGCCAGATGGTTTAACAAGTGAATTCTATCAAACATTTAAAGAACAACTGATTCCGATACTTTGTAGACTATTTGGGAAAATAGGTGAAGAAGGAGTCCTTCCAAATTCTTCTTATGACACAAATATGGTACTAATACCCAAACCAAGTAGAGGGAAACAGAGAAAGAAAATTATAGACCAATTTCTCTAATGAATATTGATGCAAAAATTTTAAATAAAATTTTAGCAAAAAGATTGCAACAACTCATCATGAGAATAATCCACTATGATCAGGTACGATTTATTCCAGGAATGCAAGGCTGGTTCAATATTAGGAAAACTATGAGCAAAATTGACCATATCAACAACAAAACTAGCAGAAACCATATGATCATCTCACTAGATGCAGAAAAAGCCTTTGACAACACCCATTCCTATTAAAAACACTAGAAAGCATAGGAATAAATGGAACCTACCTTAAAATTATAAATACCATCTACCTAAAACCATCAACAAGCATTATTTTTAATGGGGATAAGCTAGATGCATTTCCAATAAGATCAGGGGTGAAATAAGATCAGTGTCCATTATCACCCCTAGTATTCAATTTGGTACTAGAAATGTTAGCTGTAGCAATAGGAGAAGAAAAAGAAATTGAAGGAATTAGAATAGGAAAAGAGGAAACTAAATTATCAGTTTTTGCAGATGATATCATGATTTATTTAGAGAATCTTAGAGAATCAAGTAAAAAACTACTTGAAGTAATAAACAACTTTAGCAAAGTTGCAGGATATAAAATAAACCCACATAAATGCTCAGGATTCCTATACATTACTGACAAAGCCCAACAGCAAGAGATAGAAAGAGAAATTCCATTCAAAGTTACTGTAGATACTATAAAATATTTGGGAGTCTATCTGCCAAGAGAAACCCATGGCCTATATGAACATAACTATGAACATTTTTCACGCGAATAAAATCAGATCTAAATAAATGGAAAAATATCAGTTGCTCATGGTTAGGCTGAGCTAATATAATAAAAATTACAATTTTACCTAAATTAATCTATCTATTCAATGCCATACCAATCAAACTACCAAAAATTATTTACTGAGCTGGAAAAAAATATAACAAAATTCATCTGGAAAAAAAAAGAGGTCTAGAATATCTAGGGTATTAATGAAAAGAAATGCTAGAGCCATACCAGATATTAAACTGTACTACAGAGCAGCAGTCATCAAAACAACCTGGTACTGGCTAAGAAAAAGAGGTGTGGATCAGTGGAATTGGATAGGAATACAAGATGGAGAAGTCAACAATTATAGCAATCTACTCTTTGATAAACGCAAAGAGGTCGGCTTCTGGGATAATAATTCACTATTTCACAAAAACTGTTGGGAAAATTGGAAAATGGTGGAGCTGAAACTGGGCATAGACCACTATCTTACACCATATACCAAAATAAAGTCAAAATGGGTTCATGATTTAGGAGTAAAGGCTGATACTATAAGTAATTTGGGAGAGCAATGAATAGTTTACTTACCAGATTTATGGAAAAGAAAGGAATTCATGACCCAACAAGAGATAGAGAGCATTACAAAATACAAAACGGATAATTTTGATTATGGTAAATTGCAATGTTTTTGTAAAAAAAAAAAGCCAATGCAACAAAAAATTAGGAGGGAAGCAGAAAATTGGGAGAAAATCTTTACAACTAGTATCTCTGATAAAGGCCTCATTTCTAAAATATACAGGGAACTGAGCCAAATATATAGGAATACAGGCCATTCCCCAATTGAGAAGTGGTCAAAGGATATGAATAGGCAGTTTTCAGAGGAAGAAATTAAAGCTATCTATATGCATATGAAAAAATGCTCTAAATCACTACTGATTAGAGAAATGCAAATCAAAACAACTCTTAGATACCACATCTCTCCTGTCAGATTAGCTAAAATAACAAAACAGGAAAATGATAAATGCTGGAGAGCATGTGGGAAAATTGGAACATTGTTACATTGCTGATGCAGTTGTGAAATGATCCAGCCATTTTGGAGAGTAATTTGGAACTATGCCCAAAGGGCCAAAGGATGTTCATACCCTTTGACCCAGCAATACCACTTCTAGGGTTGTATTCCAAAGAAATCACACAAGCGGGAAAAGGTCCCATATTTACAAAAATATTTATAGCGGCTCTCTTTGTGGTAGCCAAGAATTTGAAATCAAAGGGATGCCTATCAATTGGGGAATGGCTGAACAAGCTGTGGTATATGAAGGTAATGGAATACTATTGTGCCATAAGAACCTGGAAAAACCTACATGTCATAATGCTGAGTGAGTGGAGCAGAGACAGGAGAACATTGTACATAACCACAGATATATGGATTCTGCGAGAACCAACCCTGACAGACTTCGCTCTTCTCAGCAACACAAGGTGCAAGGACAACTCCAAAGGACTCATGATGGAGAATGCTATCTACATCTAGAGAAAGAACTATGAAGTTTGAATGCAGATTGAGGCAAACTTCATGCTTGCCTTTTTCTCTTCTCTTTTGTTTTTGTTTATGGGGTTTTTTTTTGTTCTGTTTCTTCTTTCTCATGATTCATTCCATTGGTCATAATTCTTCTCCACAACCTGAGTAGTGTATAAATTAATTCAATACGAAGTTATTCTTGGTAGTTATATGAGATTCCATGCCATCTTGGGGAGGGAGGGGGGAGGGAGGGGAGAAAATCTGGAACTCAAAATTATGTAGAACCATCTGTTGTAAACTAAAAATAAAAAAAATAAAATAAATGCCAAAAGAAATTTAAAAAAAACAGTTAAAACATTAAGATGATAAAAAATCTCACGTAACTCAAAATGTTCTATTTTTCAAAAAAATAAAAATGGATTTTTTTATGAATGTAAATGAAAGAAAAAAGTGAAGCAGTCTTTGTACTGCAGAAATTAATACAATATAACCTTGGGAGCCTTAAGATGTTAAATAATTACTTTCAAGGCTCTTGTATATTAATGTCTTCTCAAGCTGCCCCTGAAGAAATTTGAAGCAGGAATAGACATTCACTTTGGGGTCTGCAAGTTCTGGAGGACACAAAGATCAGGGATGACAACTATTCATTTATGAAATAATGGAGACACCTGGAGATATTTTGAAGATAAAAACCATTGTGGTTGTGGGAGATAAAAGGGTGGCAACTTGGGAAATAGTAGTGGAGAAATGAGCTATGAAATAAAATCAGATCAGATGACAGAGAGCATCCTAAGGAAAAAAAAAATTGGGAGTAATGTCAGTAGAAAAGGAGGAAAGAGGGAGGAAAATGTGATAAGAAATATGAAGTGAAGAGGCTATTATTAGCAGCAGAAGTCCTGATTTATGACTATTCTGGTAAGCATAGGTGCCAAAGTCAGTTAAGACACAACATTCAATATTGATCAACATATCTTTTTATCTCTGTTATCCTGCCTAAAATGTTCTCCTGGTTCTTGAAGTAACAAGCATCAAGGAAACTAAACTTAGAATCTGAGTTACAGTTTGACATATAAATCAGATACATACATTGCTTGCACACTAAGAAAATTATGATTTCATTGGGTCTGGCAGAAAGATTACCAAGTAACTTACATGTATGGGTCAAGTGGATGAGTATTTGCGTGTTTATGTGTATATGTACATATTCATATGTATATGATTGCGTACATACACATATAATCGTACAATATATGTGTATGTTATATATATACATATATATATATATGTGTCCTAGCTGTTATTTATGAGATGATATTCAGGTGCTAAAACCATGAATGAAACCAAAAACAAAAGAAACACAACATCAAATAATGTCCCTGTATATTACTTATTTTGTTCTTTAATTTTATAATTCAAAATTGGTATCCCCTGTCAAATATACGCATAAATAAGTATTATCTTAAGTACATGTGATTTTATTTTTTTGAATAATAGGAATGATTTAAAGTTTTCAAACTATTTTATATAAATCATCTGAACTGTGCTCTGCATGGTAAAAAGATAAAAATTCTCTGTGATAATGGGGATAGGATGTTTCAAAGTCTGGGAGTTATTTAGGGCAATGAGATATTAAATAATTAGTCCAAAGTCACACAGCTAATAGGTGTCAGAGGCAGTACTTAAATTCACTTCCATGGGCCTAAGCCTAGGACATCATCAACTATGTCATCATTTGTGCTTTTCCATATATATGTAGATATGAATATTTGTACATAGGAACATTTCAGTAATTTTATAATGACTAATTTATCCAGTCAATCAATAAAGACACTTTTATTAAGTGAAAACTCTGAGCCTAAGATACAAATACAAAGGAAAAAAATCCTATTCTCAAGAAAATTACAATTTATTGGAAATAAGTAGGAGGATCAAATGTGTGCCTATTTGTGTGTGTGTGTATATGTATGTATGTATGTATATATATATATATATATACACATATATGTACACATATATATATATATATATATTCACTTCTTAATTTTATTCCATTTATTCGTTTTTTTATACTTATTTTTTTTATATTTTTGTATCCATTCATTGTTGTTTCTGCTTGACAGTCTATAGAAAGCCACTGGATATCTTTGAGGTGGGAACAAAAATGATCCATTTTGCACTTAAAGCAACTTGCTTTGCTGTCTCTGTGGATGGATTTCAATGAAGAGAAACATGAGACAGAGTGAAAAATAAGGATCACTTGTAAGTGTAAAAGATTTATCCAATGCAAGGGGAAAGATTTCCTTCATATGTGAAACAGGTATGAAACTGGGGCAGCTAGGTAATGCAGTGAGCAGAGCACCAGCTCTGGAACCATGAGGACTTGAGTTCAAATCCAGCCTCAGACCCTTGACACACTTACCAGCTATGTGACCTTGGGCAAGTCACTTAACCCCAATTTCCCTGCCTTCCCCCCACAAAATAAAAATAAACAGGGGTGAAACAGAAAAGTGGCAGGAGGCATCTAGCATGAGATGAAAAGACAGAAGAGTGTGATCTTAGGGAGGGTTTTTTTTTATTGAAATATGAGGCAAATTTGTCATTTGCCAGGGCAGGGAAAGGGGATTTATTTGAGATCGGAAGACAGATGAAAAGGGAGTCAAAGTAAAGATAGGCAACGTATAAAGCATTCAGTAAAACTCACCCCAAATTCCCCATGAAACAACTTTAAAATAGCAACTCAATTACTAACAAAGCCCAACAGTGAGAGATAGAAAGAGTAATTCCACTTAATGTTACTGTAGGCATCACAAAATATTTGGGAGTTTATCTGCCAGAACAAACCCAGGAACTATAGGAACTTAATTATAAAATATTTTTCACACAAATAAAGTCAGATCTAAATAACTTGAAAAATATCAGTTGCTCATGGGTAGGCCAAGGCAACGTAATAAAAAATGAAAGTTCTTCCTAAATTAATTTACTTATTCAGTGCTGCACCAATTAATCTACCTAAATGTTATTTTATAGAGCTAGAAAAAAGAATAACAGAAATTCATCTGGAGGAACAAAAGGTCCAGAATATCAATGCAATTAATAAGAAGTGCAAGGGAAGGTGACTTAAGCCTATCAGTTCTTAAATTGTATTATATAGTAGCAATCATCAAAACTACTTGGTGCTGACTAAGAAATATAGTGATAGTTCAGTGGAATAACTTAGCTACACAAGACACAGTATTCAGTGACTACAGTAATCTGTTGTTTGATAAATCCAAAGACTCCAGCTTCTGGGGTAAGAACTCACTATTTGACAAAAACTGCTGGGGAAGCTGGAAAATAGTAAAGCAGAAACTAGGCATAGACCAATATCTTACACTATATACGAAGATAAATTCAAAAGGGGTACCCAATTTTGATATAAAGGCTGATACTATAAGCCAACTAGGAGAACAAGGAATAGTTTACCTGTCAGATTAATGGAGCACAGAAGAATTTATGGTCAAACACAAGATAGAGAACATTATGAAATGCAAAATGGATAATTTTGATTACATTAAATTGAAAAGGTTTTGCAAAAACAAAGCCAAAGAAAGCAAAATTAGGAGGGAAGCAAAAAGCTGGGAAAGAATTTTTATGCCCAGTGCCTGTGATAAAGATTTCATTTCTAAAACAGATAGAGAAATGAGTAAAATTTATAAGGATTCAAGCCATTCCCAACTGATAATGGTCAAAGGATATGAACAGGGAGTTTTCAGAGAAAGAAATTAAAGCTATTTATAGTCATATGAAAATATATTTTAAATCACTGTTGATTAGAGAAATGCAAATCAAAATAACTCTGACATACTTATTAGAATGAGGAACATGGCAAACAGGACAATGATAAATGTTGAAGAAGATGTGGGAAAATTGAAAACTAATGCATTGTTGGTGGAATTGTGAACTGATCCAGTCATTCTGGGGAGCAATTTGGAAACATACCAAAAGGGTAATTAAACTATGTATAACCTTTGACCCAGCGATACCACTTCTAGGTCAGTATCCCAAAGAGATCATAAAAATGGGAAAAGGACCCACATGCACCAAAATATAGCAGTTCTTTTTATGGCCAAGAATTGGAAATGCCCATCAACTGGGGAATGGCTGAACAAGTTGTGGTAAGCAAATGGAATAGAATACTATTGTTCCATAAGAAATAATGATGGAAAGGTTTATATGAACTGATGCTGAATGAAGTGAGTAGAACCAAGAAAACAGAGTATTAAGTAACAGCAACATTGTGTGAGGACTAATTTGATAGATTTAGCTCTTCTCAGAAATGCAAGGATCTAAAACAACTCCAAAAGTCTCATGATGGACATTGCTATTTACATCCAGAAAAAGAAGTACGGAGTCTGAATTCAGATTGAAGCACACTATTTGCTTTCTCTCTCTCTTTTTTTTTCTTCTTTCTTGTGATTCCTCCTATTGGCACTAATTCTTCTTCAAAACACAACTAATGTGAAAATATGTTAAATGTGAATGTATATGTAGAGCCAATATCACATTTCATGCAGTCTTGGGCGGGGAAGGGAGAGAGCAAGAGAAAATTTAGAACTCAAAATCTTAAGGAAGTAAAGGCTGAAAACTAAATATTAGTTAATTAAAAATATATATAATACCTCAAATAAAATTATGATATGGAAGAATAAAAAAAAATTCTCAGGGTGAGACATTATTCTATCATGAAACAATTTAAGAATTCATAATGAGAGATCTATGACCTGGGTATGGAAGCTGTCCTAGAATCCATGTGTATGCAAATACTGTGTTATAACTTGGTGGTGGTTTCAGGAGCTCTAAAGTCATGATGGTAAGGGGAGCGGGCAATTGGTTGCAAAAAGAGTACAAGAGACAACTATGCTGGCACTGGACAAAGGACTGTGTAATTTTTGGCAACTGCATTGCCCATACCCACTTCTGAATCAAATTTCAAGAATGGATAGGAACACTTTTGGTGACAAGGGAAGAGGGACCCTGAGCAGCAAAACATTTTTTCTTAACAAGGAATCAGAAACAATGAGGAAAATATCTCTTGAAGTCCCATCAGAGTAAGGTCCATGAGAAACAAGATGGTTTCTGCTTTCAAGGGAAAAGAAGCCCAGGCTATCAGTAATGCCAGAGGTTCATCTTAGGTAAGGACCAGTGCTCAATACAGGAGAGCCATGACCACACCTCCACACCACCTTGGAAGTATAGAAAATGTCTAAAGACTGAGAATAAATAATGAAAAAAAATAATAGTTAATAAAAAAGCTTGAAGCTTTGGATAGTGCTCCTCCTCTTCCCACACTCAGAACAAATCCCAACATTAACATTAACTTCAAAGAAAAGAAGAAGCTGGAAAAAATGAGAAAGTAACAGAAAAATGACTTGGATATGTGAAGGTATGGTGGTGACAGGGACAGATCAAGACAAAAAATCAGAAGACAATGATGTTAAAATAGCTACAAGCAAATCTTCAAAGAAAAATAATGTGAACTCTACCAAAGCAAAAAAAAAATTCTGGATGGCGGCAGGGTGGTGGAGCCAAGACGGTGGCTGGAAAGGTAGGACTTGCTTAAGTTCGCCCCCAAATACCTCCAAACACCTGTAAAAGTGACTCCAGCTGCAGAACCCACAAAGTAGCAGAGGGAAACAGGCCTCCAGTCCGGAAGAGCCTGGGTGGTTCCTGGGAAGGGTCTATCGCAGGGTGCTGTGAGCCAAGCACAGCCTAGTCTGGGCAGCACCACAACAGACCACACCTGGAGTCAGCCAGCTGGAACAGAACTTAGGGCCATTAATCATTGAGCTGTGGGAGTTACCAGACATCTCAACCCACAAACACCAAAGAGAAGGTTAATGGGGAACTGTGGAATCTAGTTTAGAGTGGTCTGGCCACACCCCTGGAGGTGTCAGAGATGGTGCAGTGGTGGCAGTGTCAGCAGCAGGAAGTTCTTGAAGCTGCTAGTAGAGCTCTAGTGTGAGCTGCTTCCCGAGTCCCTGGCTCACCAAGTGGGAGATATCTAGCAGCTGATCAGAGGGGAAGTACAAGGAGAGCTTTGTGGGCACACAGGGAGTTCCTCTTTCTGTGCCCTGCTTGGATCTGGATTGCAATCCCAGTTGGCCATTCTTCTGGGAGGAGAAGTGCTGCTGTGACAGAGCCTGTGGTGACAGTAAAGCAGAAGTGGCTCTGAAAACAGCAGTGCTTGGATATTAAAGCTTGGGACAAAGTACTCTCTACTCTACAAGCAGTCATACCCTCACAAAAAGCTCAAGGGTCAAGTAGTTGGCTGGAAATATGAACAGGGAGTGAAAACCAACTCATACTCAAGCTCAAACTCTAGATTCTTTTTATGGTGACAAAAAAGATCAAACCATATACAGCCAGAAGAAGTCAATGAAGTCGAAGACCCTACAACAAAAACTTCCAAGAAAAATTGAATTGGGTTCAGGCCACAGAAGAGCTCAAAAAGGATTTGGAAAAGCAAGTAAGAGAGGGAGAGGAAAAATTGGGGTGACAATTGAGAGGGATGCAAGAAAACCATGAAAACAAGTCAATGAAGGACTAAAGGAGACCCAAAAAAATACTGAAGGAAATAATGCCTTAAAGAATAGACTAACTCAAATATCAAAAGAGATCCAAAAAGCCAATGAGGAGAAAAATGCCTTGAAAGCCAGAATTAGCCAAATGGAAAAGGAGGTCGAAAAAGACACTGAACAAAATGCTACCTTAAAAATTAGATTGTAGCAAATGGAAGCTAGTGACTTTACAAGAAATCAAGTTGTTATAAAACAGAACCAAAGGAATGAAAAAATGGAAGACAATGTAAAATATCTCATTGGAAAAACCATTGACCCGGATAATAGGTCCAGGAAAGATAATTTTAAAATTATTGAACTACCAGAAAGCCATGATCAAAAAAGATCCTAGACACCATCTTTCAAGAAATTATCAAGGAAAACTGTCCTGATATTCTAGAGCCAGAGGGTAAAATAAAAATTGAAAGAATCCACTGATTGCTTCCTGAAAATAGATCCCTGAAAAAAAACTCCTAGGACTATTGTCACCAAATTCCAGAGTTTACAGGTCAAGGAGCAAATACTGCAAGCAGCCAGAGAGAAACAAATAGAATATTGTGGAAATACAATCAGGATAATACAAGCTCTAACAGCTTCTCCCTTAAGGGATCGAAGGGCTTGGAATATGATATTCTGGAGGTCAAAAAGCTGGGATTAAAACCAAGAATCACCTAGCCAGAAAAACTGAGTATCATCCTCCAAGGCAAAATGTGGATTTTCAATAAAAAGAGGACTTTCAAGCTTTCTCAATGAAAAGACCAGAGCTGAATATAAAATTTGATGTTCAAATACAATAATCAAGAGAAGCATGAAAAGATAAGCAAGAAAGATAATTCATAAGGGAATTACTAAAGTTGAGCTATTTTGTGTACATTCCTACATGGAAAGATGATGTACAGTTTCATGAAACCTTTCTCGGTATTAGGGTTGTTGCAGGGAATATACATACATATGTGTGTGTGTGTGTGTGTGTGTGTGTGTGTGTGTGTGTGTATAAACAGAGGGTAAAGGATGAGTTGAATAAGAAGGTAGGATATCTAAAAGAATTAAATAAAATTAAGACACGAGAGAGAAAATATTGAGACAGGAAGAAGGGGAGAGATAGAATGGGGAAATTATCTCACATAAAAGTGGCAAGAGAAAGCAATTCTGTTGGAAGAGAAGAGAGGGCAGGTGAGGGGGAAAGAGTGAATTTTGCTGTCTTTGGATTTGACTTGATGAAGGCATAACATACAAACACAATTGAGTATCTTACCCCACAGGAAAGTAGGGGGAAGGGGATAACGAATGGGGGATGATAGAAGGGAGGGAAGACTGGATGAGGAGGTAATCAAAAAGAAACCCTTTTGTAAAGGGACAGGGTCAAGGGAGAAAATTGAATAAGGGCGGATAGTATAGGATTTAGGAAAATATGGTTAGTCTTTCACAGCATGATTATTGTGGAAGTGTTTTGCATAATGATACATGTGTGGCCTGTGTTGAATTGCTCACCTTCTTAGGGAGGGTGGTGGGAAAGGAAGGAGGAGAGAGAATTTGGAACTCAAAGTTTTAAAAGCAGATGCTCATAAAAAGTTGTTTTTGCATGCAACTGGGAAGTAAGATATATAGGCAATGGGACACAGAAATCTATCTTGCCCTACCAGAAAGTAAGGAGAAGTGGGATGGTGGTTGGAGGAGTGGGGTGACAGGAGGGAGGGCTAACTGAGGAATGGGGCAATCAGAATACAGGCCATCTTGTAGTGGGCGGAAGGGCACAAATGGGAGAAAATTTATAACTTAAAATTTGGTGGAGATCAATGTTGAAAACTAAAGCTATTAAATAATGAAACATGAAGAGATGTTAAAAAAGTATTTTAGATTTATGTTTGTATACTTCCTGTGTCTCTTTTGCAGGTGTATTGTCAGGTATTTTTTATTGTCTAGATGTTTTAAATGGTCTAAAACAATATTTTAACTTTGTATGAGATCATGATTACTACCCCTGCTTATTTACATAATGACCCTTTTAATATTTGAGTGTACCCTTCATTATTTATAACATTTCCTGAAAGAACATGTTGTTGAATTAAAATTTTCAATCTCTTAACAGTTTCTACCCTGTAGGTAAATTCATCCCATCCACATTCTAAACTATAATTATTTGTCAGATATTTCTCTCCTTCCTATTTTCCCTCACTGTTCTCACCTTATTCCTATCCTTCTTCTCTCTACTTATTTCCACTCATGTACCCATCCTTCCATGAATCCTTCCTTATCCTCTCCCTGACACTATCCCCTTACTCTCTTTTTTATTTCTCAATTCAGAAGACTTTAATACCCTTCTAGGTATACATGTTGTTCCCTCTTTCACCCATTCCTAATGAGAGTAGAGTTTCAGCCCTACCCACCCTTCCTCCTACTAGCTTCTTCTGTATTTTTCTCTCTTTTTTGGCCCCATTTGTATGAGATAATTTTTCCTTTTTGTCTCTCCCTATACCATTTTATTCTTAGAGTCACAATAACGTATTCCATTCAGAACAAGCCTTTCTTTCAAACTGCATGAATAAAACTGACAGTCAAAAAATCATTGAGAACATTTTCATATATAAAAAGTAAACATTTTGACCTTATCTTGTCCTTTATATTTGGTCTTTAGTATATACTTTATATTTCTCCTCAATATTTTATATTAAATTTTCCCTTTAGTTCTGCTGTTTTTGTCACAAATACCTGAAAGCCTTTCATCTAATTAAATGCCTTTTTTCCATTCAACATTATATTTAACTTTTCTAGGTAAGTGTAAAGGCAAGCAAAGTAGGATTTTTTACTGTTTTTTTTTCCTTTTGAAGTGTTTCTCAGCACTAAGGCAATCACTTATCTTTGATTGAGTCTTGCCTTTGTTTGTAGGAAGGCCCACCTTTTTGTTAATTAGGTCAAAAGAGGTGTGAATGTTTACATTCCTACATGGAAAGATGATGTGTATAATACATGAGACTCAGTATTAGGGTAGCTGAAAGGAACATACATACATACATATGTATATATGTATATATGTGTGTATGTATCTATATCTATACACACACATATATGTATATATACATACATATATATATATATATATATATATATATATATATATATATATATATATATATATATATATATATATATAGACAGACAGCACAGGGTGAGTTTAATATGAAGGGATATATCTAAAACAAAAAAATAAAAATAAGGGATTAGAGAGGAATATTTTGAGAGAGAGAGAAAGGGAGAGATAGAATGGGGTAAATTATCTCGCATAAAAGTGGCAGGAAAAATCAATTCTCTAGCAAGGGAAGTGGTGGCACTTAAGGCAGAATGAGTGAATCTTGCTCTCATCGGAATTGGCCTGAGGAGGGAATAACATACACACTCAATTCATTATCTTACCCCACAGGAAATAAGGAGGAAGGAGATAAAAAAAGGGGGATGATAGAAAGGATGGCAGATGGGGGAGGAGGTAATCAAAAACAAACACTTTTGAAAAGGGACAGGGTCAAGGGAGAACATTGAATAAAGGGAGATAGGATAGGAAGGAGTAAAATATAATCAGTCTTTCACAACATGAGTATTGTGGAAGGGTTTTACATAATGATACACATGTGGCCTATGTGGAATTGCTTGTCTTCTTAGGGAGGGTGGGTGGGGAGGGAAGAGTGGAGAGAATTTGGAACTCAAAGTTTTAAAAACAGATGTTCAAAAAAAAAAGGTTTTGCATTTAAAATTTTTAAAAAAAGAAAAAAAAAGACCCTGGACAATATCTTCCATTAAATCCTTAAGGAAAAAGACCAGAGGTCCTGGAAGCAGAGGGCAAAAGTATTATCAAAGGAATCCATCATTCACCCCTGAAAAAGATCACAAATTGAAAACTCCAAGAAATATTAGAGCCCAATTACACAACTACCTGGTCAAGGAGAAAATAATGCAAGCAACTATAAAGAAAGAATTCTAATATCATGGAACTACAGTTAGATTCACACAGGATCTTTCAGGTTCTACAATACATGACAGGAGAAATTAGTATATGATATTCTGAAAGGCAAAGTAACTTGGACTACAACCAAGGATCAGCTACCCATTAAAATGGAAAACAATATTCCCAGACAAGGAGATGGACATCAGTTAAAATAAGGGAATTCCATACCATCCTGGTGAAAAGGCCAGATCTCAATGGAAAATTTAATCTCCAAATAGAAAATTAAAGAGAGATATAAAAAGTTAAGGGGTGAAAAAAACCCTAGTTAATCAAAAGGCTAATTAGTTACATCCTTATATAGGATTATTTTGTTATATATATATATATATATATATATATATATATATATATATATATATATATATATATATATATATATATATATATGTGTGTGTGTGTGTGTGTGTGTGTGTGTGTGTGTGTGTGTGTGCACGTCAGTATTGAGACTAGTACACATATTTTGATGATTGAAAGGTATATTCATAGACTGCAGGTATTAGTATAAAATAACTGATATAATGATAAAAAATTAAGAGACATAAAGGGATGGTTCTGGGAGAAGAGGTAAGGAGGTAGTAGAAAAGGATAAATTACATAGCATGAAAAGACACAAAATTTTATTGTAGTTGAGGGAAAGAAAGGAGGGAGAAGAGCAGTATCTGAGCTTTATTCTAATTGTATTTCATTCAAGAAGGGAATAACACAGCCTGATAAGTATAGAAATCTTACTTGTCTTACAGGCAGTAGGAGGGGAAAGGGGAAAAAGGGAGGGGGTTGTCAAAATGGAGGAAAGAAATATCTAGGACAATATGGGAAGGTAAGAGACGGGAATCAAGAGGGACTGTAAACTAAGGAAGTCAGTGGTCCAAAGCAAAACTCTGTTGAGGATTGGAAGGGGAAAGCAAGAAATAAAAGCATAAACAGTGAGGAAATAGGATGGAGAAAAAAAACACATGTAGTAATTATAACTGTGAATGTGGATGGGATCAACTCTCCAACAAAACAGAAGTGCATAGCGGAATGGATTAAAAACCATAATCCTACAATATTTTGGTTGGAAGAAAAATATTTGAAACAGGGGTTTCACACACAGGGTAAAGATAAAAGGATGGAGTTCAATATATTGTGCTTCAGTTAAAACAAATAAAGCAGGGGTAGCAATCCTAAACTCACACAAAGCAAAAGCAAAGATAGATCTAAAACAATGAAGCAATATCATTATTTAACATATATGCACCAAGTGGTGTAGCATGCACATTCTTCCAGTAGAAGTTAAGGGAGTTACAGGAAGAAATAGACAGCAAAACCATATTAGTGGGGGATCTCGACCTCCCCCTCTCTGAACTTGATAAATCCAAGCTAAAAATAAATAAGAAAAAAGTTAAGGAGGTGAATAGAATTTTAGAAAAGGAAGATATGATAGACCTCTGGAGAAAACTGAATTGGGATAAAAAGGAATATACTTTTTTTTTCTTAGCGGTAGATGGCACATACTCAAAAATTGACCATGTACCAGGGCATAAAAATCTCATAATCCAGTGCAGAAAGGTAGAAGTAGTAAAAGCATCCTTTTCTGATCATGATGCAATAAACCTATTTGCAATAAAGAACCATGGAAAAATAAGCTAAAAATTAATTGGAAACTAAATAATCTAATTTTAAAGAATGAGTGGGCCAAAGAACAAATCAAACAAACAATTAAAAGAATTCAAGAGAATGAAAATAACGAGAAAACATACCAAAACCTATGGGATGCAGCAAAAGCAGTTCTTAGGGGAAGTTTTATATCTCTAAATGCTTACATGAATAAAATAGAGAAACAGGAGATCAATGAATTGGGCATGAAACTGAAAAACTAGGAAAATAAAACAAATTTAAAATCCACAATTAAATAGAAAATTAGAAATACTGAAAATCAAAGGAGAGATTAATAAATTTGAAATCAAGAAAACTACTAAATTAAAATGTAAAATTAAACACTGGTTTTATGAAAAAGCAATAAAATGGATAAATTTTGGTCAATTTGATTAAAAAGAAGAAGAAAATCAAATTACCGGTATCAAAAATGAAAAGGTGAATTCACCTCTAATGAAGAGGAAATTGAAACAATAATTAAGAATTGTTTACCCATTTGTTTGCCCATAAATTTGACTACCTTTGGGATATGGATGAATGTGTACAAAAATGCAAATTGCCCAGATTAACAGAAAAGGAAGTAAAATTCCTAAATAGCCCCATCTCAGAAAAAGAAATTGAGCAAGCCATCAATGAGTTCCCTAGGAAAAAATCTCCAGGGCCAGATCGTTTTACATGTTAATTTTATCAAACATTTAAAGAACGATTAATTCCTATACGCTATAGATTATTTGTGAAAAAAGTGAAGAAGTCCTACCAAATTCTTTTCATGACACAAATATGGCACTAATACCCAAACTAGGTAGTCAAAACAGAGAAAGAAAATTATAGACCAATTTCCCTAATGAATATTGATGCATAAATTTTAAATAAAATATTAGCAAAAAGAAAGAAACAACTTACCATGAGAATAATACACTAAAATTAGGTAGGATTTATTCCAGGCATGGAAGGCTGGTTCAATATTAGAAAAACTCAGAATAATTGATCATATCAATGACAAAAGTAGCAGAAACCATATTATCATTTCAATACATGCAGAAAAAGCCTTTGACAAACTACAACACCCAATCCTAATAAAAACACTAGAAAGCATAGGAATAAATGAAACTTTCCTTAAAATTATAAATAGTATCTACCTAAAACCATCAACAGGCATTATTTGTAATGGGGATAAGCTAGATGCATTCCCAATAAGACCAGCGGTGAAACAAGGTTGTCCATTACCACCCCTACTATTTAATTTGGTACTAGAAATGTTAGCTGTAGCAATAAGAGAAGAAAAGAAAATTGAAGAAATTAGAATAGTCCAAGAGGAAACTGTTATCACTTTTTCCAGATGATATGACGACTTACTTAGAGAATCCTACAGAATCAAGAAAAAACCTACATGAAATAATAAATAAGTGTAGCAAATTTGCAGGATATAAAATAAACCCACATGTATTCTTGGTATTCCTAAATAATCCTAACAAAGGCCAACAGCAGATCGTAGAAAGAGATATTCCATTTAAAATAACTGTAGACATTATGAAATATTTATGAGTCTACCTACCAAAACAAACCTAGCAACTATATGAACACAATTACAAAATAATTTTCACATAAGTAAAGTCATATATAAATAATTGGAAAAAAACATCAATTACTCATGATTTGGCTGATGTAATAAAAATGACAATTTTACCTAAATTTACCTAAATTAGTTTACCTGTTTAGTGGCATGCCTATTAAACTACCAAAAATAATTTTATAGAGCTAAGAAGAACAATAACAATTTAATCTGGAAGAACAAAAAGTCCAGAATATCAAGGCAATTAATGAAAAGAAATGCTAGGGAAGGTGGCCTAGCTGTACCAGATATTAAACTGTATTACAAAGTAGCATTCATGAAAACTACTTGGTACTGGCTTAGAAAAAGAGTGATGGATCAGTGGAATAAGTTAGGTACACAAGATGCAGTAGTCAATGATTATACTAATGTACTGTTTGATAAACCCAAAGACTCCAACTTCTGGAATAAGAAGTCACCACTTAAGAAAAATGGCTAGGAAAACTGGAAAATAGTATGGAAGAAACTGAACATAGACCGATGTCTCAAACCATGTATCAACATAAATTCAAAATGGTTTCATGATTAAGATATAAAGGAACTATAAGCTAATTGGGACACCACAGGATAGTTTACCTGTCAGATTTATGGAGAAGGGAAGAATTTATGACCAAAAAAGTGATAAGGAGTATTACAAAATCCAAAATGGATAATTTTGATTACATCAAATTGAAAAGTGTTTTTTTTTTTAACAAAAAAGCCAATGCAACCAAAATTAGAAGGGGAGTATAAAATTGGGAAATAATTTTTTACAACTAGTGTCTCTGATAAAGACCTTATTTTTAAAATATACAGAGAACTGGGTCAAATTTATAAGATACAAGTCATTCCACAATTGGTAAATGGTCAAAAGATATGAACAGCAGCTTTCACAGGAAGAAATTAAATGTATCTATAATCATATAAAAATGCTCTAAATCATTATTGATTGGAGAATTTCAAATTAAAGCAGTTCTTAGGTAACGCTTCTGTCCTGTCACATAGGCTAACATAACAAAACAGGAAAATGAGAAATGCTGGAGAAGATGTGGGAACATTGGAATACTAATGCATTGTTGGTGGAGTTGTGAACTGATACAACCATTCTGGAGAGCAATTTGGAACTATGCCCAAAGGACCATAATATTGCTCATACCCTTTGACCCAGCAATCCCAATTCTATGGCTGTATCCCAACAAAATCATATAGGTGGAAAAAGATTGATATGTTCAAAAATATTTATTGCAGCTCTTTTTGTGGTGGCAAAGAATTGGAAAACAAGGGGACGCCCATCAATTGGGGAATGGCTATACAAGTCATGGTATATGAATGTAATGAATACAATTGTGCTATAAGAAATGAGGAGCAGATGGACTTCATAATAACCTTGAAAGGATATGTTCTGAAACTGCGTGAGGGCAGAAGAACCAGGAGAACATTATACATGATTGTCAAAGCATCTGTGATGATTAACTTTGATATACTGGGCTCATCTCAGCAATGCAAGGTTCTAAGACAACTCTAAAAATCTCATGATGGAAAAAAGTGATTCACAACCAGAGAGAGAATTATGCAGCCTGTAAGCAGATTGAAGTAAACTATTTGCTCTTTTTTTGTTGTTGTTTCTGGTCCTGTTTTGTTTCTTCTTTCTTTTGTTCATTCCATTGCTTATAGTCTTTCTTTACAACTTAAGTATTGTGAAAATATGTTTAGTGTGAAGATATGTGTAGGACTAATATTGGATTGCATGCTGTGTTGTTTGGGGAGTGGGGAGGACTGGGAGAGGGAGGAAATTTGATACTCAAAAACTTAAGGAGCTGAATGTTTTAAATTAAAACTAAAAATAAATGAACTAATTTATTTTATTTTTCAGGAAATCTTTTTATGCTTGAAGCCATTTGACATTTCTCATTGAAGGAGTAGCAGGACTGGAGCCAAGAAGGTGGAGTAAAAGCAGGGACTTGCTTGGGCTCTCCCCCAAATTCTTCTAAACACCTGTAAAAAATGACTCTAAATAAATTCTAGAGCTACAAAATGCATGATATGACAGAGTGAAATAAGTCCTCAGCCCATGATGGAATGGATGGTTGCTGGGAAGTGTCTGTCCCACCTTGCTGGGAGCTGAGTGCAGCCAAGCATGGGCTACTTCATCTCAGAGCAGGCCAGAACAGACCAGTCACAGCAGGCCTCAGGGCATTGAATCACTGAGCTGTGTTGATTTCCAGACTTCTCAATCCACAAATGCCAAAGACAACTTAGAAGACAGGTGGGAAAACTCTGTGATTTAGCCCCAAACTCAAAGCAATAGTGGTGATGGCTGCAATAGTGGTGATGGCTTCCAGAAGCCCAGCCCCACAGACTGTGGTGGGAATGAAGGGGCTAAGCAAAGTGGGATTTCAGGGATCTCTTTGCTGATGCTGAAGTAGAATTCTCTTGCCTTGCCCTGCTTGGATCTGCATCACAGTCCTGGCTGGCATTCCTGTCATTAGGAAGAGTGCTGGTATGACTTCTGGTGGCTCTAGAGAGCGAGTCCTCCTAAAAGTTCCAAGGCAGAAAAGAGTGCTTGAGGTAATTCACTGACCAGAACACAGGCCAGTACAGGGGTAAACACCTCTCCTTGGATTATACCACCTGAGAAGAATTTAAAATTTACAGGCGCCTACATGTAGCTCAGAAAACAGCTGTGCAAAACACTTGAAGCTTGGGAAAGAGCACTTTCCACTCTGGAAGCATAGTCATAGCTTGACAAAGAGCTCAAAATTCAAGTAATTATCTGGGAAAATGAGCAGACAGTGTGAAAAAAAACTTAGATATAGAATCTTACTTTGGTGACAAAGAAGATTAAAATATACAGAAGACAACAAAGTCAAAGATAGCAAATCAAAAGTCTTTAAGAAAAATATGAATTGGTGGCAGGCCATGGAATAGCTCAAAAAGGATTTGGAAAATCAAGTAAGAAAAGTAGAAGAAAAATAGAGAAGACAAATGAGAGGGATGCAAGAAAGTCATGAAAAACAAGTCAACAGCTTCTAAAGGAGACCGCCCCAAATACAGAAGAAAATAATACCTTAAAAATAGACTAACCTAAATGACAAAAGCGGTCCAAACAGCCAATGAGGAGAAGAATACCTTAAAAAACACCATTGGCCAAATGGCAAAGGAGGTTCAAAAGCTCACTGAAGAAAATACTTCCTTAAAAATTAGAATGGAGTAAATGGAAGGAAGTGTCTTTATGAGAAATCAAGACATTTTTAAAATGAATGAAAAAATAGAATACAATGTGAAATATCTTATTGGAAAAGCCACTGACCTGAAAAAAATCACTCCAGGAGAGATAATTTCAAAAATATTGAACTACCTGAAAGCCATGAAAAAAATAATCAGCTTTCAAGAAATTATCAAGGGAAACTACCCTGATATTCTAGAATGAGAGGGTAAAATAGAAATTGAAAGAATCCACCTATCACCTCCAAAAAGAGATTCCCAAAGGAAACAACTAGGAATATTATAGCCAAGTTCCAGATTTCCCAGGTCAAGAATAAAATATTGTAAACAGCTAGAAAGAAACAATTCAACTATTGTTGAGACACGATCTGAATAACATAAGATCTAGCACCTTCTACATTAAAGGACTGAAGGGCTTGGAATATGATATTCCACAGGTCAAAGGAGCTAGGATTAAAATCAAGAAGCACCCACCCAGCAAAACTGAGCATTAATACTTCAGGAGAAAAAAAATGGATTTTCAATGAAATAGAGGACATTCAACCATTTCTGATGAAAAGAGAAGAGCTAAATAGCAAATTTGACTTTCAAATACAAGAATCAAGAGAAGAATGAAAAGGTAAACAGGACAGATAAATCATAAGGGACTTATTAAAGTTGAAGACTTTAGATTCTTCCATGGAAAGATGATATTTTAAGTCATGGGACTTTTCTCAGGATTAGGGTAGTTGAAGAATATATACAGAGATATAGATCATGAGCACAGGGTGAATTGAATATGAAGTGATGAAATGTAAAAATAAAAATAAGTCATGAAAGAAAAATATATTGGGAGAAAGAGGAAGAGAGAGTCAGAATAAGGTAAATCATCTCAAATAATAAAGGCATGAAAAAGCTGTTATAATGGAAGGGAAGAGGGGAGAGGTGAAAAGGAATAACTGAACGTTATTCTTATCATATTTTGCTTAATCAGGGAATAACATACATACTCAATTGGGTATCTTACAGTACAGGAACATGGTGGGTAGATTATAGAAGGGGAGCATAGTTTGGGGGAGGGGGTTGTCAAAAGCAAACACTTTTGAAAAGATACAGAGTAAATAAATGCATAAATGGGGCACAGCACAGGATGGAGGGAAATATAGTTAGTATTTCACAGAATGACTATTATGGGAGTGTTGCATAATGATACATGTATAAACTATATTGAATTGCTTGCCTCCTCAAGAAGGGTGGGTGGGAAGGGAAGAAGGGAGAGTATATGGAACTCATAGTTCTAAAAACAAATGTTAAAATTGTTTTGACAGGCAATGGAGTATAGAAATCTATCTTGTACTATGAGAAAGTGGAAAGGGCATAGGGAGGGGGTGACAGAAGTGAAGGCAGCCTGGGGAAAGGGACAATCAGAATATATGGCATCTTGGACTGGGCAGGAGCTGAAAGATGGGGAGAAAATTTGTAACTCAAAATCTTCTTCTGGAAATGAATGTTGAAAGCTAAAATTAAATAAATTATTCTTAAAAAGGAATAGCTTTTTTTTAGCACCATCGTCTTCTTCTGCATATGAAATCAAATCTTCTCTATACCCATAGTAGCTATCTATGATTGTGTTCTATCTCCTTTACTTGATGATGATGATGATTATTATTATTATTATTACTATCATTAGCTGTTAGAGAGATCAATTTCTACTCAGGAGATATTTGGAGTAATTTCCCAAGCTTTAGTTCCTTCTTACTGTTATTTTCTGAAATCTGTGCCAGGGCTTAATCTTAGCCTCTCCTCTTCATCTAAGCCATGGCTAGAGCCTCAGGTATTACTATCCCACAAATGATCTTATTCTCTGAAGTTACTCAGATGGCTGAAAACTACAGCTTTCCTCTGAGCCCTGGAACTGAAACCAGGGGCTCTGTCTTCTGCTAGTGGTTATAGCTAAGAGGGTCCCCACCCCCTGCTACTGCACTTACTAGGTGTGTGCTAGCTCCTTCTCCCCAGCAGTGGCAGCCCAGCTCTGGACACAACTGTTCAGCCCAGCTGTGCTTAGTGTCCCTTAACAGTGGAAGATCTTTCTATCTCCCATTCATCCATCAGACGCCCAAAACTGTCAATGAGATGAAAATTTCTAAGGCTTAGTCTGCCTACCAACCCCACCTATACTCAGGGTTTGTTGTTGATTCTGCAGAGATGGTTGGAAGGTGTTTGTACTTCATTCAAGCCTAAACTCTGTCCTGGGAGTTGGATCTTTCCTAGGATCTTCCCAAGTTTTCTTAGGCAAACTGCTTCACCCAGTGTACATTTCTGTTGCTCTGAGGCAATATTCTGTCATTTTATAGAGGAAATTTGAAGAGCTGAAATCTTCCAGACTTACTCCATCACCTTCTCAGAATCCTCTCCTCCCTTCCCCTTTAAAAAAAAGAAAACTATTTTAATGGGTGGAATAATAAAGATCTAGAAGTGGTATTATGGGGTTAAAGTGTATTTATAGTTTTATAACCTTTTGAGCAGAGCTATAAATTTATTTCCAGAATGGTTGAAAAAGTTCCTAACTCCACCTATAGTGCATTAGTCTTCCAATTTCCTCACATTCCCTCCAACATTTGTCATGTTTCTTTTCTGCCATATTAGCCAATTTGATAGGTGTGAAGTAGTTCAGAGTTGTTTTAATTTGCATTTCTCTAATCAATAGTCATTTGTAGAGCATTTATATATGACTATACAAATAGCTTTGATTTATTCATGTGAAAGCAGACTGTTCATACCTTTGACCATTTATCAACTGGAAAATGATTACTTTTCTTAGAAATTTTACTCAATTCTCCATATACTTGAAAAATTACGCCTTTATTGAGAAAATTACTCTAAAATGTGTCCCCGGCTTCCTGCTTTACTTCAAATTTGGGCTGCATTTGTTTCATTTGTGCAAAAACATTTTTAACAAAGATTAGCAAATTTGCAGGATAGAAAATAAATCCATCTAAGTCATAAGCATTTCTAAATACTACCAATACCCCAAAAAGGAATAGGTAGGAAGAGAAGTTTGATTTAAAATAACTTCATACAATTTGAAATACTTCAGAGACTACCTGCCAAGAAGAAGAAATGAAAGCTCTCAATAGTCACATGAAAAAATGCTCTAAATCACTATTGATTAGAGAAACTAACATTAAAATATGAGATCCCACCTCACACCTATCACATTGGCTAACATGAAAGAAAGGAAAAATGACAAATGCTGATGGGGATGTTGAAAAATTGTGACACTGATATATTGTTGGTGGAGGTTTGAACTAGTTCAACCATTCTCAAAAACAATTTGGAAATTTGCCCAAAAGGATGTGAAACTATGCATATTTTTGACCCAGTTATGTCACCATAAAGTGAGCATCACAAAGCAATAAAAAAAAGAAAAAAATGATCTATTTGTACCAAAAAAAAATAGCAGATATTTTTGTTTTGGTAAAGAATCGGAAAGTGAAAGGATGCCCATATTCGTAGAATATCTGAACAAATTGGGGCATATGATTGTGATGGAATACTATTGTGCTGTGAGTAATGACAAGCAGGATGGTTTCAGAAAAAAAAAATTAAGAAGAGTTATATGAATTGAAGAAAAGTGAAGTGAACAGAATCAGGAGAATTTTGTACACAGTAGCAGAAATTGTGTACCTATGATTATTTGTAAAAGACTTAACTACTCTTCTCAAAACTGTGATCCAAGATATATCCAAATGTCCAATTAAGACAAATGCTAACTATCTTTAGAGAATGAGCTGGTGTACTCTGAGAGCAGATTAAAGCACACTTTTTAAAACCTTCAATTTTCTTGTTTTTATTTTGTATATTTTCTTCTGCAACATGACAGAAATATAATTTACATGACTTCAAATGTATAAACATTATATTGTTTTCCTTTCTTGGAAAGGAAGTCGTTGATGGGAAGGAAATAATTTGGAATTCAACGCTTGAAAGAAATTAATTATAATTTTTACATGTGCTTATGAAATATTTAATATTATCAATAAAAATAAATTTTAAAACAAGATGAAAGTTTTAGAAAACTCCTGTGTTGAGAGTGAAAATGAATCATTTATGAATAGTTAAAAGTATCGCCTTGTGGCAGAAGGTGCCTAGTTGAGATATGTGTCAAATACTTGTAGTGCTTTGAATACCTAAAAAAATACACAAAACCACAAGATGGTTTTTATCACTGTCAAAGAAACTAAAAATGTCAAGAAATATTAGAACTGAAAAGAAATCAGAATATCTAGAAATTAAGACATGGTTTCTTTGGAGAGAAAATAATGTAGAGTAATAATGTAGGAAGCCATGTTGTGGGGGAAAAAGATTGAATAGTGAGTAACAGGAGGGAAATTAAAAGTATTGAGTTTATTCAAAAAAAAAAAACTTCTTAGAATTTGATTAAGAAAAGGGAGAAGGAAATGGCATAATCAATTGACAGGGTGGAAGAATTTAGTGAAGGTGTTTTTATTTCGCTTTGAATGAACAAAATATACACATTTGAAATGAGTAGGGAAGGAAACAAAAGAGGACGTAAAGTTAAACTTTAGTGAGAGTGGGGTTGAGTGTAGGAGCAACCTATTCATCACAGGTATTTGTAGAAAGGCTAACTTTGACAAAAAAGTAGCCTTTATACTAGTACATGATGTTAAAATGAAGAAAAGGGAAGAGAATGATAATATCAAATAACCTCAATTTTCCAAGTAAATTAATAATTGCAGTAATAATCAATATGGTTAGAGTGGTTTTGATAAGAGGAGTTCTGGCAATATTGAGGAGAGGTTGATTCTTGTAATAACACCTATGGTGAGTGATGTAGAGAACCATTTAGGAAACCCCAATTTTATTGATAGTTAATGAAATTATTCTGTGTTTAATCAATTTTAATGGGTAGTTTCCTCTAGTACCATTTATAGCAACTGAGTAGAAACAGAGTAGGGAGTAACTATGAGTAATCCAGCCCTATGTTGTGTAAAGTATAAAAAAGCTGGAGAAGGGAAATTAGACAGTGTGTAGATGAATTGGTTAACTATAGAGTTGAGATTGGGAAAAGAGGAAAGTGAAATAACAGTAGGATTAGAGGCCTGAGAAAATACATTTTTAAATTTAATTTATTTAATATATTTAGTTTTCAGCATTGATTTTCACAAGAGTTTGAATTACAAATTTTCTCCCCATTTCTACCGTCCTGCCCACTCCAAGATGGCATATATTCTGGTTGTGCCATTCCCCAGTCAGCCCTCCCATCTATCACCTCACTCCCCTCCCATCCCCATTTCCCTTCTTCTCTTGTAGGGCAAGATAAATTTCTATGCCCCATTTCCTGTGCATCTTATTTCCTAGTTGCATGTAAAACCTTTTTTATTTGTTATTGTTTTTGAAAGTCCATTTTTAAAACTTTGAGTGCCAAATTCTCTCCCCTCTTCCCTCCCCGCCCACCCTCCCTAAGAAAGCAAGCAATTCAATATAGGCCACATGCGTATCACTATGTAAAATCCTTCCATTATACTCATGTTGTGAAAGATTAACTATGTTTTGCTCCTTCCTAACCTATCCTCCTTTATTGAATTTTCCCACTTGACCCTGTCCCTTTTCAAAAGTGTTTGTTTTTGATTACCTCCTCCACCCATCTGCCATCACTTCTATTGTCCCCCCTATTTTTATCTTCTTCCTCTTTATTTCCTGTGGGGTAAGATACCCAATTGCGTGTGTATGGTATACCCTCCTCAGGTCAAATCCGATGAGAGCAAGATTTCCTCATTCCTCCTCGCCTGCCCCCTCTTCCCTTCCTAGAGAACTGGTTTTTTTGCCACTTTTATGCGAGATCATTTACCCCATTCTATCTCCCCCTTCCTCCCTCTCTCAATATATTCCTCTCATCCCTTAATTGATTTTATTTTTTTAGATATCATCCCTTCATATTCAACTCCCCCTGTGTCCTCTATGTGTGAGTGTGTGTGTGTATACATACGTACAAACATATATATACACACCTACATATAACACACATACATACACACATACACATATGTATTTATATATATGTATACACACACACACACACATATATATATATATATATATATACACATATGTATATATATGCATATTCCTTTCAGCTACTATGATATTGAGGTCTCATGAATCATACACACCATCTTTCCATGTAGGAATGTAAATAAAACAGTTCAACTTTAGTAAGTCCCTTATGATTTCTCCTTGTTGTTTACCTTTTCATGCTTCTCTTGATTCTTGTGTTTGAAAGTCAAATTTTCTATTCAGCTCTAGCCTGAGAAAGCTTGAAAGTCCTCTATTTTATTGGAAATCCATATTTTGCCTTGGAGCATGATACTCAGTTTTGCTGGGTAGGTGATTCTTTGTTTTAATCCTAGCTCCATTGACCTCTGGAATATTGTATTCCAAGTCCTTCAGTCCCTTAATGTGGAAGCTGCCAGATCCTGTGTTGTCCTGATTGTTTTTCCACAATACTCAAATTGTTTCTTTCTGGCTGCTTGCAGTATTTTCTTCTTGACCTGGGAGCTGTGGAATTTGCTGACCGTGTTCCTAGGAGTTTTCTTTTTGGGATCTATTTGAGGCGGTTATTGGTGGATTCTTTCAATTTGTATTTTACCCTCTGGTTCTAGAATATCAGGGCAGTTCTCCTTGATAATATCTTGAAAGATGATATCTAGGCTCTTTTTTTGATCATGGCTTTCAGGTAGTCCAATAATTTTTAAATTATGTCTCCTGGATCTATTTTCCAGGTCAGTGGTTTTTCCAATAAGATATTTCACATTGTCTTCCACTTTTTCATTCCTTTGGTTCTATTTTATAATATCTTGATTTCTCATAAAGTCACTAGCTTCCATTTGTTCCAATCTCATTTTTAAGGTAGTATTTTCTTCAGTGATCTTTTGGACCTCCTTTTCCATTTGGCTAATTCTGCCTTTCAAGGCATTCTTCTCCTCATTGGCTTTTTGGAGCTCTTTTGCCTTTTGAGTTAGTCTATTTTTTAAAGTGTTGCTTTCTTCAAAATTTTTTTCAGTATTTTTTGGGTCTCCTTTAGCAAGTCATTGACTTGTTTTTCATGGTTTTCTCGCATTATTCTCATTTCTCTTCCCAATTTTTCCTCTACTTCTCTATATTGCTTTTCCAAATCCTTTTTGAGCTCTTCCATGGCCTGAGATCAGTTCATGTTTTCTTGGAGGCTTTTGGTGTAGGCTCTTTGACTTTGTTGATTTCTTTAGGCTGTATGTTTTGGTCTTCTTTGTCACCAAAGAAAGATTCCAAAGTCTGAGACTGCATCTGAGTGTGTTTTTGCTGCCTGGACATGTTCCCATCCAACTTACTTGACCCTTGAATTTTTCATCGGGGTATGACTGCTTGTAGAGCAAAGAGTACATTGTTCCAAGCTTGAGGGGATGCACTGTTGATTTCAGAGCTATTTCTATACAGCCAGTTCTGCCACCTCAGCACTCCTCCTTCCTCAAGAACCACCAACCCAGAGCTGATGCCAATCTGAAGCAGGCTGTGCACTCCTGCTCTGATCTGCCACTTAATTCCTCACACCACGTGGGCCTGGGCCAGAAGTAACTGCAGCTGTAGTTCTGTAGCTGCACCTCCCCTGCTGCCCCTGAGTGAGTGGCCAAACCATGAACTCTGTCCCCCGCAACTTCTCCCACTAACCTTCTCTGTTGTCTTTGGTGTTCGTGGGTTAAGAAGTCTGGTAACTGCCACAGCTCACTGATTCTGGGTGCTAGGGCCTGTTCCAGCCTCCTGCTGGTCTGGTTGGTCCTGCTGCCACCCACACTGAGTTCTACTCCTCTCTGTTCTGTGCATCATAGACCTCATCCAGCAACCATCCAGGCTGTCCTGGGCTAGATCCCTGTTTTCCTCTGCTATTTTGTGAGTTCTGCAGTTCTACAATTTTTTCAGAGCCATTTTTATTGTTTTTTGGAGGGACCTGGCGGGGAGCTCAAGCAAATCCCTGCTTTTTAGTCACCATCTTGGCTCTACCCCCGGAAGGCCACCCTGAGAAAATATTGACAGTTAGAACAATTGGAGGTACTGGTGAAGACAATAACTAGATTGAGAAATGGAGAAGCATAGGGAGAAAAGGAAAGAAAGGAAGTTTAGGTTAGATAGCAGAATGTCAGAGTTCATTATTATTTTTATCATAGAAGTCAGACATTTGTGATTAATAGTGGGAATCTGGTGTGTAACTCTTCCTATGTATTGGTGAGGCAGAGTGGAAGAAAATGTCATGAGCTACCATGAAATTAAAGAACTGAATAGTTAGCATATTTGAGGAAGCATAAATAAGAATTGGCATCAAGTAGTTAGCACAGTGGATAGAGCCCCAGGCCTAGAATCAGGAAGAGCTGAGTTCAAATCTGGCCTCCAACACTTACTAGCTGTGTGACCCTGGTTGATTAATTTAACCCCATTTGCCTCAGTTTCCTTATCCATAAAATGAGGTAAAGAAAGAGATGACAAACCACTCATATCTTTGCTAAGATAATCCCAAATGGCATCTCAAAGAGTCAGAAATCACTGAAAATAACTAATCTGCAAAAATTATGTTGAATTCACTCTAGGAAGATGGCAAGAATTTGGGGTAGAGGAGGAAGATAAGTCAACTAATATACAGAAAAATTATCAGGGCAACATTCAGCTGCCATAATCTTTGTAAAGTGAAATCTTTTATTTAAGTGAATCTCAAAGAAGTTACTGAGCAATGCTTGCAAAGGGAGAGTCTGGAAGTGATAGTTCAGAACAAGGAATAACCCAACACCTATTCCAGATGGGGTGATTGGTGGTGAGAAAGACTGAGTATAGTTCAAACTAATTCATCAAAATACTCCACTGCTTAAAGAAGTAGAGAAGCATGATAAATGAGGTTTATACTTTAATTATAGAACAAACAAAAAAATTCAAGGAACTTGTAAAATAAAATTAAAATCATTGCATTTTCATCTACCTCAATGATTAAACAGTTACCAATGAGTCTGTAGATAGGATCCTAGAGATAGTGTCATACTAATATGAAATGTAAAAATCTGCTCTTCCCTAGCATTCGCCAGGCCCAAATATAGCCAGTACATTAAATTATTTACCTTTGCTTATGATTGTGGGTAGGAGACTAATGAATGATAAGAAATAATCCTCACCTTTCTTTGGAATCATCCAAACCCTGAATAAAACTGTAATGCTTTAAAAAAAAATCATTTTTTTCTCTTAAGCTTTTAATGTAACAGGACAAGGACTGTGTCATATTGAATTAATCTTTACATTGTATTTAGTGAATTTCCTGGGCACAGAGGCATTTGGAGACTTTTTTTTGCCAAGTGGACACTCTTAAGGTCTGTAACCATGAATAATCCTGTCCTAAATTCAAATTCAGCAATTTATGTGTGTGGAGGGGGTGGGGGCAGTATATCACCAATGCAACACAAACAAAGGCTGCTATGCATATGCCAATGTATTTTTAGGTTTGAATCACAAGATATAACAGTCTTTTCATTGGAGACAAAACCAAGATATTTATTCAAATACCAGAAAGCCAAATCCATCATAGTAAAAAAGAAATATATACACATTATCAATGCAGGGAGCACTGACATCCCTCAGCCTTACCTGGGATGGGCCTCCTCACAAACAAACTCCCTTAAGCAAAATCACTGCCTCCCTCACTCATGCTAGCTTCTCTGATCTCTCTCCCTCTTCTTTCTCCCCAAGATCCAACTCCCTCCAACTTCCTGCTCCACCCCTTCCACAAGCTCCTCTCACCACAGACTCTTTTGACTCCGGCATCCATGTGATTCAAGCAGGTCACATAAGCCTATTAATGTGCAAGAAAGATCTACCCATTCCATTAATAATACATTAAAATTCTGCTCTCTGTAAAGGTTCAATTCTCATACAATTTACATGTTGCTATAAAAACCCAGGCATTGACACTGAGTTGTGGTTGCTTTTCTCCAATTATACACCATCATATCTTTTATAATATTTTTTCTGCTTTTCTCATATTGCCTATTCATGCTATTGAGTAGTAAGAATATTTAATGTATTCTAAAACAAAGAATAATGTGCCAGGATCAGGTATATAACAATCTTTAATGAGAATATAGAATTGAGAGTTGAACAGCCTTGACATCAAGTAGAACTTCCTAATTTTACAGATGAGAAAATTGAAGCTAAATTGTCTAAGGTCTCATAAGTAGTTACTGATAAAATGAAGGAAAATCCTTATTAGCCAGGTCCTCTAACTTCAAATCTAGCACTCCTTATTGCTGATATGGCATGTAGTCTTTTGAAAACAATGATTTTTTTTTTGTATTCTTGCCCACCTTCATTACCAAACTTAGCACAATAAATTTCTCATTAGGTCTATTTTAACATATTTAGTGGAAAATGACTGCTCTTGGAACACCATAGAGTGTCAATGATAATTCTTATTTCCTTTCTTCCAATTTGTCAGGAATACCCTTTACCTTGGGTAGACCCTAACTACCAAGTAATAGAAACAGAGATTTAGAATAGCAAATGACCTTACAAATCCAGGCCATTTAATCCATCATTTTCATTTGTCAGATATAGAAACAGAGAGCGCAAAGAGGTGAAATGATTCGCTGAAAAACAAACAGTAAATGGAAAAACAAATATTTAAACCTTGTTCCTCTGACTACAAGTCCATTCTTTCTAGTAAACTATATTGCCTTCTCACTAAGAAAATCATCTAATAAAAATGATGCCACTAATCTTAAAAGTCTAGAATAGGATATGACTCAAAATAACTATCTAACTGATCAATTTAGCATTGACTCAAATACACACATATACACATGTATATGTGTGAATATATACTCATAATATGCACATGCACATACATATGTATGCATGGACTTGTGTGCTTTGTATACATAGATGTATATTTATATATAGGCATGGAGAACATATCTATATAGAGAGAGGTATAGGTACAGGAAAACACACATTTATACATACACATATACACACAAACATATACACATATATTTGCTCTTTGGTTTTACTGAGTAAACATTTCTAGGATAATTTTGAGTTGATGAAAAACTGTCTATGCCTAAAGTGTCATATGAGTCTTTTCATTAGCACATTCTGCCAACTCAAAATGTATTTTCCATCTTGCGTGTTTATTAAAGTTCTAATTGTCCTGTGAGTTGAAGGCTAAGTAGATTCTCTTTGTGCTGAATTCCTATAGCGCTAAGAGTTCATAATAATTAAAAAAAAAGCTTTCACTGCTTATTTGTCTCCTGGCAATCAAAATGTAAGAATGTTGAGAAATAGGACAATGTTTTCAATCTTTCTGTATCTCTTGTCTTTTAAGCACTTGATATGTGCCTATATCAGATAAGTGACAATATTTAAGGATAGATGCCTTCTTAAAAGCTTGCTGTGTAACTCTGTGAAGTCACTTATCCTTTATTTCATCTTCAATGTTCTTCTATCTAAAAGGAAATACTTTATATTTGTTATTATATACATAACAGAGTTCTTAGGGGCACAAATAACACAGTATGTGTAAAGTCTCCCTCCAACTTTTAAGGGCTGTATAAATGTCATATTATGAATATCTGAAATAAAATCTCTAGTTGTTCAGAATTAGCTCTCTCTATAATGAAAACCCTATGCTGATCTCTATGAACAAAAATGAAGAGATGACAGCTTCAAATGCTATAACTGAGTGATAGGGACATTTCAAAAGTAACAGGGAACAATGGTATAACAGATGGTGCAGCATCTTAATATGTCAGGACTTAGAAACTGTTAAACATACAAGGAAACAAACATACAAGGTATATCTTTCTGGGTCAGAAATTTGAAACCCAATTGATATTAAGTAGAAAATTATGTGATTATGTTCATATCATCCCCGGGTTTATCTTGGCAGGTAGACTCGCAAGAGTTTAGTATTGTTTGCAGTTATTTTAAATGAAATTTCCCCTTCTATTTCTTCTTGGTTTTGTTGGTAGTACATAGAAATTCTAATGATTTATGTGCATTCATTTTATATCCTGCAACATTGCTGAAGTTATTAATTGTTGCTTGGACTTTTGTAGTTGATTTTGTAGGTTTCTCTAAGTATACTATCATATCATCTGCAAAAAGTGACAAGTTTTCATTCCTTATTGCATATTTTCATTATTTAAATTTCTTTCTCTTCTCTGATTGCTATAGCTAGCATTTCAAGTACAATATTGAATACTAGTGGTGAACATGGGCATCCTCATTTTACTCCTGATCTCATTGGGAAGTCTTTAGTGTAATAGCAAGGAGATTAAAACACAGTATCACAGTAAAGAGGTAAGCCATCCTGTAACCTTGCATTCTGCTAGGGCCTTCCCATAAACACTCATTCATGAATCTTAACTTTCTGTTTGCCTGCATTCTCTCCCCCACAGTTCTGAAAGCCCTTGCAGTTCTCAAAACCCTTCCAATTCTCTCTCTTTCTGTCTCTTCCAGTTCTCTGTCATCTCTCACAGTTCCCTTTTTTTCATCTTCTTCTTCTCACAGCTCTCTGGTCTCTGCAGCTCTCTAGTTTCTGCAGCTCTCTAGTCTGAGCTTAATGGCTACCCACAGGATATATATATATGGCTACCCACAGGATATATATATATATATATATATATACCCTGCACAGGCCTGGGGCTTAGCACCTAATAAAAAAAGGATGTGGGCCTGCCGACAAGAAAGCCTCTCCTAACCAAGCTTCCCTTAACTAGCTCCACCTAAGGCCTTCTTGAATGGGCAGGGAAGATCTTTGATCACATTAGCACCATACCCTATGATGTATAAGTACTATCCACCTCGAGAGAGGGAGAACTGATGATACAGACTGAAACATACTCTAATATACTTCATTTTCTGCCTTCTTAAGGAGGAGAAAAAATCAGGAGGGAGGGGGAGAATTTGGAACTGAAAAAGTTTTAAAAAAATTATTGTAAAACCTTTTCAATTACAAATGTCGATGTTTAATGAAATAAAAATAACTTGAAATAAAGGATAAAGTTAAAAACTCAAGAAGGATAATAGAAAAATAGGAGAGAATCTAGAAAGGGCAGTCCTATATCTAGTGTTCAACCTGTTCCTAAACCACTGAGAAAAATTTCTAAAACACCCAATATATCAGGGAAAATTAGCAATTTCACTTCTGATGTATTAGAAAGGTAAAAACAATGCCAAAATCTATCATTAAATTTGGCAGTATTCCAAAAAGTATAATATCTGAAAATAGTCCATTTGTATAATGGCATAGTTTCCCTATGTTGGTCTTCTGTCTCCCTCTATTCTTACATAATTTTCAAATTCCACAACTAATTTTTGTACAGTTAAATGGTGTGACCTGTACTATTCTTTAAAGACAAATGCAAAGGAATATAGCTGTCCTCAGCCATGATGTAAACAATGATGCAATGTAACAATGATGTAAATTTGACAAATGATATAAACAATGACTGGGGGAATCATCAAATATTCACTTGACAACACTTTTTGACATGCATCAAATGAGGATAATTCTCCTTCCTGAATGGGATTGTTTTCTCAGTGAAAGTGTTATCCTTAATATTCCATGCATTGACAATTCAATCTATCATTATAAGCATTTTAAGCTTATTCCAGGAAGATACTATCTGTTACACGGTATTTTTGGTAATCTAATTCTTAAAATCAGGATATGTTTTCATATGTCTTAATATCCTACTGACATTTCAAATGTATCTGATTGCGTTTGGCCATATATTAAACTGAGGAAAATAGAGGATGAACGATTGTGTGATATCTCAGTGTCATAAAGCAAACAAACCTATAGACCCCAGTCCTACAAAGTCAGGCACAATGAGGTGAATATGAAATAACTATTTTCAGTGATGTCAGTTGTAATGAAACCAGTTGTTTTTCTATTTAATTTGTTCTTCAACTTGTTCTATATGAGCCTGGATCTTGTGACTTTCAACTTTATTACTGAAACAGTCTCTGAAGAAGGCAATTTGCATCTGAAGTCCCTGCCACAAGGAACCTCAGTAAATTAACCTCAATATCATATGCAAATGTAAGACAGGAAGAGTCATAAGTGACTTCCTATAGAAAAGAAGAAAAAAAAATATGACACATAAAATCAGGAGAAAGCAGGGGAAACCCTTCAGTCATCAGAGAAAATCATGGAACCTTTCTATTCTTCTTATATCTCACACCCCTATCTTGTGTCCCTGGATTCCTTTTAGTACCTACCGTATAACATTTTATCTATTCAATCTCCCAACTGTGCAATTTCAGTGCCTAGAATGTTTTTCCTCTTCTTTCTCCTTTAAATTCCCTTGCTTTCTTCTTATCCCAGTTAAAATCCTCCCTTCTGTAAGAAGCCTTTCCTAATACTCCTTAATGCTTGTGTTTTATCTTTAATATCATATCCAAATTATACTTTATATATTGTTTATGCATGTTGTTTGGGTGTTGTATCCACCATTAGAATGTGAGCCCAAGGATGAAAAGTACAATTAGAGCTTATATTTTAATCTCTAGCACTTAGTAAAATTCTTGATACATGGTAGACACTGAATAATTGCTTGCTGACATGATAAATTGGGTGCAGATGTGATTTTGTGTCTTCTTCATGGAAAGAGAAGACAAGAGATCTAAAGTAGATAGCTGGCTATTGGTTTCCCCTAATTTGTCCTCTTGGACATTTTCATCCCCAACACACAAGGAAATGGAGAAAAAAAGCAAGGCAAAAAAAAGATGAAATGAGAGTTTGGTGGGTGTGGGGAGCCTTTATTTTGGATGAAAGCAAGAAGTCTTTAGATGGAAAAGAATAGCCAGAAACCGAAGGAGCAAGAAGAAAATCTAGGAAGTTTTGAAACAGAGATGTGATTCAGGGCTAGTCATGTGCACACACAAACATGCATGCGCACGCGCACACACACACACATATTGCAAGCAATTTTGCTGTGTAATACTGGAATTCAAATTATGCTATTAAAGATAGTAATAATAATGATATTAATAATAATAATGATTACTGAGAGAACAGATTATATGTAAACATTTGACTTATTTAATTTTGCTCTAAAGCAGGAGTTCTAATATGGAATCCATGAATTTAAGTTTTTTGAAAGTACTTTGCTAATTTTACTTCAATAGAGATTTTACTCAACTCTAATAAACCAACTCACAAATCACTCATAAGTTAATGTGTCACTTGTTAGAAGGTAGGGAGGTTTCCCTTTGTAATGTCATGTGTTTAAAATTGTGCAATTAAAATACTATTCAGAGAAGGAAATAGATTTTACCTGACTGCTAAGAAGGTCAATGTAGCTTGCTTGTAGGTGTTTAAGAGCTGAGCTTTTTCAAGTTAGCTAGAACTAGTTTCAACACACTTCTGTTTCCTGTCATCTTTAAAAATCATATTTATTTAATTATAAAAATAGAGCTTGACAAAGACAGATGTTAAAACACACATAGATACAACCAGACCTACATCAATCAGTACAGTTTTAAGTACTTACTTTCTGTTAGGTACTGGGCTAACTGTATAAGTGTAGACACACATATATGTGTGTGTATGTTAATGTACATATATACCTATATATGATATGTTGAAATTCATAATTATACATCAAAGTGGAATGAAAGTGAGCTTGTTAAAATCACAGAGTAAGCAGTAAGCCACTCACACTCGCCCTTATTGATCTCTGAAAACCCAGAAAATAACACCCTCAGGAAAATACCTGGAACATCAGAGCCAGCAGAAGGACAGGGTGCAGCAGTCTTGCCTTGCTTTGGAGGCTGAAGGAATTAACAGGAAAGGTCCCTCTCCCTCTGGTGGAAAGAGAGCAGTACAGGATGGGGGGTGGCCCAGCAAGCCCCTTCTCAGCAAAACAGCAGGAGATCCTGAGCCCTAGGGTCATGGAGCAAGCAAGCACCAACACCAGAACCCCTGAAATGCCTTGGCACAGCCAGGAAAACAAACATACTCCAACTCAGAGAATCACCAGGTGTGCCAGTGGGAAGGCACTCTCCAGCAGCCAAAACTCCCCATGCTTCAGCAAAGCCAGGGTGATCAGGCATCCTTCAGCAACCACACCCACATGGCTTAACCCCACAAGCTTCAGTGTAGCCACAGGATACATAGAAAAGAACCACCTGGCCTGAGCACATGCCAACCACCACCACTAGGACCCCATCTCAGCACCAGGAAAGCAGGAAAGCTTCCAGTCACCTAATGCCTGAGGCCCTCACACACAAAGATAGTGACCAGGCCCCTCACCCCCAATACAAGAAGCCTAGAACTGTGACCTCTGTGCTCCAGCAGGAGAGCTCAACATTAAAAGGTAGGAAATAAGAAACTGTCATGAGCAAAAAGCAGAAATGTAAAATGACCATAGATTCTTTCTATGAGTACAGGAAAGATCAAAACACAAATTCAGAGGAAGAAAACATTGTCAATATACCCATGTATAAAAGCTCAAAGGGGAATATGAACTCTTCATAAGTTAAAAAAGCCTTCTTGGAAAAGCTCAAAAAGTATTTTGAAAGTCAAATAAGAGATGTAGAAAAAATGGGAAAAGAAATGAGAAGGCAGAATGGAAAAGGAAGGACAAAAATTTACTGAATAAAGTAATTCCTTAAAAATCACAATTGGCTAAAGGAAAAAGAAAGTCCACTGAAGGAAACAATTCCTTAAAAAGTAGAATTGGTCAAATGGGAAAGGAGGCACAAAAAACTCATTGAACAGAAGTACTTACAAAGTAGAATTGGCCAAATGAAAATGGAGGTACAAAAACTAACTCCAGAAAATAATTCCTTAAAATTAGAATTGGGCAAGTGGAAGCTAATGATCAGACATTAATAATCAGTCCAACCGGAGCCAGAGCCAAGATGGCAGCTGGAAAACAGGGACTCATTTTAGCTCTCCCACATGTCCCTTGAAACACCTGTAAAAAATGACTCTGACCATTTAGACAGGGGTGGAGCCAAGATGGTGCTGTGAAAGGAAGGAACTACCAGAGCTCTCTCACAAATTCTGTCAGATAAACCTAGGAAAGTGAATTTCAGCAGATTTGAAAGAGTTAGAAGCCACTAGTAGACTGAGAGGAGCAGGAGTGCTGGGCACATGGATTGCCACTAGACCAAACCAATCCAGGAAAAGCAGAGGAATTCAGCCAGCAAGCTAGTCTGGGAGTGTGCTGGATGAGAAAAACATTGAAGCAGGAGCAGGCCCAGATAAGAAGTATGAGATATAGCTGTGATCAAGCTCCAGGCCTCTCAGCCCTGGATGGGAGTCTGTCGGAGCACAGAGCCTGCAGCCGAGGGAGCAGCTAGCCAAGAGGCCTCCAACCCACACTCTAAAGGTTTAAAACTCACATCCTTGGACTTCTGATAGCCAGAATGTGCAGGTAAAATGACTAATATCCATCCCTTGAATAACCCCAGAGAATAAAACCTCAGGAGAAAAAGAGGAGCAAGAAGTGGGGCTTCAGTAGTGAGAGAAGTGGGGGCGAGGGCCCTTCCTGTGGTGGCAGAAGGAGACTAATGCAGGAAGAGAGGTATCCCAGCAGCCATCACCTTAGCAGAACAATGAGAGTAACTGAGCCCCAGGGGGTAGAGTTGACAAATGTCAATGCTATGATCTCAGACTTGGCTTTACACAGCAAGAGGACGTGGCAGACATGAACACCGAAAAGAGCTGAGACCACCCCTGCTGTAGAACAGTCCTGGGGTAGAGGATACTCCCAGCAAGTAGACCACCCCTCCCCCACAACCACAAAACCAGAGGCCATAGCATATAAAGGTAGATAACAAAACAAGAAACTTTGGACAGAGCCCTCTGAGTCTCAGAAAAAGAGATCCACTTCAGAAACCAGGAGGGAAAAAAGAATCATGAAAAAGAATCGTAAGAAGCTTTCAAATATAATTGACTCATATTATGGAGTCAGGGAAGACCAAAATACCAATTCAGAAGAGGACATCCTGGACACTACACCCACAGCTGAAACTTCAAACGGGAAAGTGAACTGATCTCCAGACCAAAAAGCATTCCTGGAAGAACTCAAGGAGGACTTTAAAAACCAAATTATGGAGGTAAAAGAAAAAATGGAAAAAAATCATTGAGGGAAACAAATATTTAAAAGGTAAAATCAGGGAACTGGTTAAGGAAAATCAGAATAATGGAGAAAATTTATCATTGAAAAGTAAAATCAACCAAATGGAAAAAGATATAGAGAAGACAAAGGAAGAAAACAAAACATTAAAAATTAGAATTGGACAAGTGGAAACTAATGACTTCATGAGACATCAAGAATCAGTCCAACAAAATATAAAAAATGAAAAAAAATAGAACAAAACATGAAATATCTGATTGGAGTAAAAACCAACCTGGAACATAGATCCAGTTATTGAAAGAATCATTCAATCACCCCCTGAAAAAGATCCTAAATTGAAAACTCCAAGACGTGTTATACCTAAATTCCAGAACTACCAGTTCAAGGAGAAAATACTGCAACTGGCTAGAAATAAATAATTCAAATATCACAGTTATACTGCGAGGATCACACAGGATCTTTCAGCTTCTACATTATATGACAGGAGAAATTTGAATATGATATTCTGAAAGGCAAAGGAGCTTGGACTGCAACCAAGGATCAACTACCCAGCAAAACTGAGCATAATATTCCAGGCAAGGAAATGGACATTCAATGAAATAAGGCAATTCCAGACATGCCAGGCATGGGCAAAGCAGAAAAACCAGACCAGGAGCCAGGCGGAGCATGACCCAAAAAAATAATGAAAAATATACTGAAGTAAACAACACCTTAAGAAAATAGATGAACTCAAATGGCAAAAGAGCTCCAAAAAGGTAATGAGGAGAAGAATGCCTTGAAAAGCAGAATTAGCCAATTGGAAAAGGAGGTGCAAAAGACTGCTGAAGAAAATACTACCTTGAAAGTTAGATTGGAGCAAGTGGAAGCTAGTGACTTAATGAGAAACCAAAATATTATGAAACAGAATCAAAGGAATGAAAAAGTGGAAGATAATGTGAAATATCTCATTGGAAAAACCACTGACCTGGAAAATAGATCCAGGAGAGATAATCTAAAAATTACTGCACTACCTGAATGCCATGATCAAAAAATGAGACTAGATATCATATTTCAAGAAATAATTAAGGAGAACTGCCCTGATATTCTAGAAGGAGAGGGTAAAATAGAAATTGAAAGAATCCACAGATCACCTCCTCAAATACATCCCAAAAAGAAAACTCCTAGGAATATCGTCACCAAATTCCAGTGCTCCCAGATCAAAAAGAAAATACTGCAAGCAGCCAGAAAGAAACAATTTGAGTATTGTGGAAAAACAGTCAGAATAATACAAGATCTAGCAGCTTCTACATTAAAAGATCGAAAGGCCTGGAATATGATATGGAGCTAGGATTAAAACAAAGAATCCCTTACCCAGAAAACCTGAGTATCATGCTCCAAGGCAAAATATGAATTTTCAATAAAATAGAGGACTTTCAACCTTTCTCAGCAAAAAGACCAGAGCTGAATAGAAAATTTGACTTTCAAACACAAAAATCAAGAAAAGGATGAAAAAGTAATCAAGAAAAAGAACAAGAAAAAGAAATCTTAAGGGACTTACTAAAGTTGAACTCTTTTGTTTACATTACTACATGGAAAGATGGTGTGTATGATTCATGAGACCTTAGTATTAGGGTAGCTGAGGGGAATATACATGTGTATATAGATAGATAGATAGATAGATAGATATAGATAGATATAGATAGACATAGATATATATAGATATAGATATTTATATATATAGATATATATTTATATATATTTATTGATATATATTTACATATATTTATATATGTATTAATATGTGTATATGTATATATATACATGTATACATATATATACACACACACATATGTGTGTGTGCATATGTATATGTATATGTGTATATATATATATATATAGGGTGAGTTGAATATAAAGGGATTATATCTAAAAAAAATGAAATTAAGGGATGATAGAGGAATATATTGAGAGAGGGAGAAAGGGAGAGATAGAATGGGGTAAATTATCTCACATAAAACTGGCAAGAAAAAGCAGTTCTGTAGGAAGGGAAGAGGAGGCAGGTGAGGGAGAATGAGTGAATCAGTAGCTGGGGGAGGAGGTAATCAATAATAAACACTTTTGAAAAGGGACAGGATCAAGGGAGAAAATTGAATAAAGGGGGATAGGTTAGGAAGGAGCAAATATAGTTAGTCTTTCACAACATGAGTATTGTGTAATGGTTTTACATAATGATACACATGTGGCCTAGGCTGAATTGCTTGACTTCTTAGAGAGAGTGGGTGGGAAGGGAGGAGGGGAGAGAATCTGGAATACTAAGTTTTAAAAACAGATGTTCACAAACAAATAAAAAAGTTTTGCATGCAACTAGAAAATAAGATACACAGACAATGGGGTGTAGAAATTTAATTTATTTTGCCCTACAGGAAAGGAAGGGAAACTGGGATGGGAGGGGAGTGATATGACAGAAGGGAGGGCTGACTGGGGAATGGGGCAACCAGAATATATGCCATCTTGTAGTGGGGGGGGTATAAATGGGGAGAAAATTCATAATTCAATCTCGTGAAAATCAATGCTGAAAACTAAATATATTAAATAAATTAAATAAAAAAGAAGGGAATAATATACCCTAATAAGAATAGAAATCTAACTTCTCCTATAGGCAGTTGGAGCGGAAAGGGGGGGGGAGGGGGTGGTCAGAAGGGAGTGAAGAAGTATCAAGGTGAAAACAGGAAGATAAAGGAGGGGAATCAAGAGGGAGGGTAAACTGAGGAAGATGGTGGTCACAAGCAAAACCTTGTTGAGGAGTGGAAGAGGAAAGGCAGAAATAAAAGCATAAATAATGGGAAAATAGGATGGAGAAAAAGGCACAGATAGTAATCATAACTGTGAATGTGATTGGGATGAATTCTCCCATAAATCAGAAATGGATAGCAGAATGGATTAAAAACCATAATCCTACGATATGCTGTTTACAGGAAACACATTTGGAAACGGAGATAAACACAGGGTATAGGTAAAAGGCTGGAGTAGAGTATACTGTGCTTAAGCTAAAGTGAAAAAAAAAAAGAGGGGTAACAATCCTCATCTCAGAAAAAGCAAAAGCAAACATCAATGTAATAAAAAGAGTTAAGGAAGATACATTCTGCTAAAAGGCACCATAAACAATGAAGCAATATCATTGTTTAGCATATGGGACCCAAGTGCTAGGGCATGCAAATGCTTTGAGGAGAGGAAATGGGAGTTACAGGAAGAAATAGACAGAAAAACCATAATAATGGGAGAACTCAACCTCCCCCTCTCTGAACTTGATAAATACTACCTCAAAATAAACAAGAAAGAAGTTAAGGAGGTGAACAGAAATTTAGAAAAGGCAGATATGGTAGGCCTCTGGAAAAAAAAAAAAAACTGAATGGGGATAAAAAGGAATATATATATATATATATATCTATCTATCTATCTATATATATATATATATATATATATATATATATATATATATTCTCAGCAGTACATGGAACATACTCAAAAATAACACCTCACAATCCAGTTCAGAAAGGGAGAAGTAGTCACAGCGTCCTTTTCAGATAATGATGCATTAAAAAGAAATTTTAATAAAGAACAAGGGAAAAATAAGCTAATAACTAACTGGAAACTATATAATCTAATTCTAAAGAATGAATGGGTCAAAGAACAAATCATAGAAACAATTAATAAGTTCATTCAAAAGAATGACAATAATGAGAAAACATACCAAAACTTATGGGATGTAGCAAAAGCAGTTGTTAGGGGAAGTTTTATATTTCTAAATGCTTGCATGAATAAAATAGAGAAAAAGGAGATCAATAAATTGGGCATGTAACTGAAAAAAAATCTAGAAAAAGAACAAATTGATAATCTCCAATTGAATACCAAATGAGAATTACCAAAAATCAATTAATAAATAAAACCAGGAGCTGGTTTTGTGAAAAGACCACTAAAACTGATAAACCTTTGGTCAATTTGATTAAAAGGAAGAAAGAAGAAAATCAAATTACTAGTGTAAAAAATGAAAAGGGTGAATTCGCCTTCCATGAAGAGGAAATTAAAACAATAATTAGGAATTATTTTCCCCAATTATATGCCTATAAATTTGACAGCCTTAGGGTTATGGATGAATATCTACAAAAATATAAATTGCCCAGGTTAACAAAAGAGGAAGTAAAATTCCTAAATAAACCCATTTCAGAAAAAGAAATTGAGCAAGCCATCAATAGACTCCCTAGGAAAAAATTTCCAGGGCCAGATGGTTATACATGTGAATTTTATCAATCATTTAAGGAACAATTAATTCCTATACTTTATAAACTATTTGGGAAAATAGGTGAAGAAGTAGTCCTACCAAATTCTTTTTTTTGACACAAATATCATACTAATACCCAAACCAGGAAGTGTCGAGACAGAGAAAGACAACCCTAGATCAATTTCCCTAATGAATATTAATACAATTTTTTTATTTTTATTTTTTTTTTATTTTTAGTTTGCAACACACAGTTCTACATAATTTTGAGTTCCAGATTTTCTTCCCTCCCTCCCCTCCTCCCTTCCCAAGATGGCAAGGAATCCCATATAACTTCCATGTATAACTTTGCATTAAATTAATTTACACACTAGTCAAGTTGTGGAGAAGAATTATGACTGAATTATGATGGAAATTTTTTTAAGTAAAATATTACTAAAAAGATAGCAACAAATTATCACAAGAATAATACAATATGACCAGGTAGGATTTAATCCAGGAATGCAAGGCTAGTTCAATATTAGAAAAACTATCAGCATAATTGATCATATCAACAACAAAACTAGCAGAAACTATATGATCATATCAATAGATGCAGAAAAAGTCTCTGACCAGATACAACATCCATTCTTACTAAAAACACCAGAAAGCATAGGAATAAATGGAGCCTTCCTTAAAATTTTAAATAGCATCTAACAAAAAACATCAGCCAGCAATATTTGTAAAGGGGATGAGCTAGACGGATTCCCAATAAGATCAGGGATGAAACAAGGATGTCCTTTATCACCTCTACTATTCAATTTGGTACTACAAATATTAGCTATAGCAATAAGAGGAGAAAAAGAAATTGAAGGAATTAGAATAGGCAAATAAGAAACTAAATTATCACTTTTTGCAGATGATATGATGATTTACTTAGAGAATAAAGGAAAAAAGTACTTGAAATTAAAAACAACTTTAGCAAAGCTGCAGGATATAAAATAAACCCACAAAAAACCCTCAGCATTCCTATACATTGTGAACAAAGCCCAACAACAAGAAATAGAAAGAAACTCCATTAAAAGTTAGTGCAGACACTATAAAATATTTGGAATTCTATCTGGAAAGACAAACCCAGGGCTTGTATGAATATAATTATGAAAAACTTTTCATGCGCATAAAGTCAGATCTAAATAAATGGAAAAATGTCACTTGCTCATGGTTAGGGGGAGCTAACATAATAAAAATGACAGTTTTACCTAAATTACTTTATTTATTCAGGGTCATACCAATCGAAGTACCAAAAATTTATTTTACAGAGCTGGATAAAATAATAACAAAATTCATCTGGAAGAACAAGAGGTCTAGAATATTTAGGGAATTAATGAAAAGAAATGTTAGGGAAGGTGGCCTAGCCATTCCCGATATTAATCTGTACTATAAATCAGCAGGCATCAAAACTACCTGGTACTGGCTAAGAAACAGAGTTGTGGATCAGTGGAATAGATTAGGTAGACAAGAAACAGTAGTCAATGAATATAGCAATGTAGTCTTTGATAAAACAAAAGAATCCAGCTTCTTGGCTAAGAATTCAGTATTTCACAAAAACTGCTGGGAAAATTGGAAAATGGTAGGGCATAAACTGGGCATAGACCAATATCTTACACCATATACCAAAATAAAGTCAAAATGCATTCATGATTTAGGAAAAAAAGCTGATACTATAAGCAATTTGGCAAAGTAGGGAATAGTTTACCTATCAGATTTATGGAAAAGAAAAGAATTCATGACCCAACAAGAGATAGAGAGCATTACAAAATTCAAAATGGATAATTTTGATTATGTTAAATTGAAATGTTTTTGTATAAAACAAGACAATGTAACAAGGATTAGGAGGGAAGCAGAAGATTAGGAGAAAATCTTTACAACCAGTATCTCTGATAAAGGCCTTATCTTTAAAATATACAGGGAACTGAGCCAAATTTATATGAATACAAGTCATTCCTCAATTGAGAAATGGTCAAAAGATATGAAAAGGCAGTTTTCAGAGGAAGAAATTAAACATATCTGTAGGCATATGCAAAAATGCTTGAAATCAGTACTGATTAGATAAATACAAATCAAAACAACTCTTAGCTACCACATCTCTCCTGTCAGATTGGCTAAAATGACAAAAAAGGAAAATGATGAATGCTGGAGAGGATGTGGGAAAATTGAAACACTGTTACATTGCTTGTGGAGTTTTGAACTGATCCAGCCATTCTGGAGAGCAATTTGGAACTATGCCCAAAGGGCTATAAAATGTTCATACCCTTTGACCCAGCACTACCACTTTTAGGGTTGTTTCCCAAAGGGATCACAGAATTGGGAAAAGGGTACATATATATAAAAATATATATAGCAGTTCTTTTGTAGTAGCAAGGAATTGGAAATCAAGGGGATGCCCATCAATTGGGGCACGGCTGAACGAGTTATGGTATATGAATATAACATGATGATATTATGCAATAAGAAATGGGGATGATATGGACTTCATAATAACATGTAAAACCTACACGATATAATGCTGATTGAGTGAAGCAGAACCAGAAGAACATTATGCACAACCAGAGATATTTGGATTCTGTGATGAGTAACTCTGATAGACTTCACTCTTCTCAGTAATACAATGTGCAAGACCACTCCAAAGGACTTACGATGGAGAGTGCTATCTACATCCAGAGAAAGAACTATGAAGTATGAATACAGATTGAGGCACGCTGTTTGCTCTCCTTTTCTCCCTTTTTTTTTCTCTTTTGTTTGTTTTTGTTTGTTTTTGGTTTTGTTTCTTCTTTCTCCTGGTTCATTCCATTGGCCATAACTCTTCTTTACAACTTGACTATTGTGTAAATAAGTTCATTGTGAAGTTATATGTAGAATATACATCAGATTACATTGCTTCTTGGGAGTGAGCAAGAAGGAGGGGAGAAAATCTGGAATTCAAAATTATGTGGAACTAAGCATTGTAAACTAAAAATAAGAAAAAAAACTTAATCATAAAAAAATGAGGCTGGACAAATTCTAGAGCTGCAGAACCCATGAAATAGGAGAAGGAAACAGGGCTCCAGCCCAGGACAGCCTGGATGGTGGCTGGGAAGGGTCTATCACAGGGAGCTGGGAGTGGAGTGGAGCATATCCTAGTGTGGCCCGCACCAGAACCCACCAGACCGGGAGCCAGGCGGAACAGAACAAGGAGCCCTGAATCATTGAGCTGTGGCAGGTACCAGACGTCTCAACCCGCAAACGCCAGAGCAGGTTACTGGAAAACTGCTGGAATGGAGTGAGAGGAGCGTTTGGTTGACCACAGCTCCAGAGGAGCAGAAGTGGTGCAGCTCTGGGGCTGCTTCCAGAACTCTAGCTGTGGTAGCTTCTGGCCCCAGGACCATCCTGTGGGAGGAACTAAGTGGGGGATCAAAGTGGAAGTTCAGAGTCTGCTTTGTTTAGATCTGGGTCATAATCCTGGTTGGTGGTTCTTGGGGGAGAAGGAGCTACTCTCTACTCTACAAGCAGTCATACCCTAATAAAAACCTCAAGGGTCAAGTAGTTGGCTGGGAACATGAACAGGCAGTGAAAATGGACTCAGATTCAGACTCAGACTTTAGAATATTTCTTTTGTAAAAAAGAATATCAAAACATACAACCAGAAGAAGTCAACAAAGTCAAAGAGCCCAGAACAAAAGAGTGATGCAAGAAAATCATGAAAAACAAGTCAATGACTGGCTAAAGGAGACCCAAAATATATTGAAGAAAATAACACCTTGAAAAGAGACTAACTCAAATGGCAAAAGAGCTCCAAAAAGCCAATGAGGAGAAAAATGCCTTGAAAGGCAGAATTAGCCAAATGGAAAAGGAGGTCCAAAAGACCACCAAAGAAAATATTACCTTAAAAATTAGATTTGAGCAAGTGGAAGCTAGTGACTTCATGAGAACTCAAGGTATAAAACAGAACCAAAAGAATGATAAAATGGAAAACAATGTGAAATGTATCATTGGCAAACCTCTGACCTGGAGAATAGATCCAGGAGATGTAATTTTAAAATGATTAGACTACCTGAAAGCCATGATCAGAAAAAGAGACTAGACATTATCTTTCAAGAAATTATCAAAGAATACTGCTATGACATTCTAGAGCCAGAGGGCAAAATAGAAATTGAAAGAATAAACCAATCATCTCCTCAAAAATATCCCAAACAGACAACTCCTTGGAATACTGTCGCCAAATTCCAGAGCTCCTAAATCAAGGGAAAAATACTGCAAGCAGCCAGAAAGAAACAATTTGAATATTGTGGAAACACAATCCAGATAACACAAGACCTATCAGCTTCTACATTAAAGGATGGAAGGACATGGGATATGATATTCTGGAAGTCAAATGAAATAGAATTAAAACTGAGAATCACCTAGCCAGCAAAATAATAACAAAATTCACCTGGGTGAACAAAAGTTTCAGAATATCAAGGGGATTAATTAACATCAATACAAGAGAAGGTAACCTATCCATGCCAGGTCTTAAACTGGATTATAAAGCAGCAATCATCAGAACTATTCGATCCTGGCTAAGAAATAGAATGGCAGATCAGGGTAATATATTAAGAACATAAGACACAATAGCCAATGACTATAGTAATTTACTGATTGATAAACCCAAAGTCTACAGCTTCTGGGATAGGAAATCACTATTTAACAAAATCTGTGGGAACAAATGGAAAATAGTATGGCAGAAATTAGGCATAGACCAACAAATTACACCCTATGCCACGATAAATTCAAAATAGTTACTCAATTTTGACATAAAGGTTGATACTACAAGCAAAATAGGAAAGTAAGCAATAGTTTACTTGTCTGATTTATGTTCAACAGAAGCATTTATGATCAAAGAAGAGATAGAGAATATTATGAAATGCAAAATGGACAGTTTTGATTATATCAAATCGAGATGATTTTGCACAACAAAATCCAAAGCAACCAAGATTAGAAGTGAAGCAGAAAGGTGGGAAACAATTTTTACGCCCAAAGTCTCTTATGAAGGGCTCATTTCTCAAGTCTATATAGAATGAAGTCACACTGGTAAGAATACAGGTAATTCCCTAATTGACAAATGGTCAAAAGATATGAATAGACAATTTTCAGAGGAAGAAATTATAGCTATCTATCATCATCATACGAGAAAGTGCTTTAAATCACTACTGATTAGAGAAAGGCAAATCAAAACAACTCTGTAGTATCACATCACTCCTATTAGATTAGGTAACATAACAAAACAATAAAATAAGTGTTGGAGAAGATGTGGGAAATTTGGAACACTAATGCATTGTTGGTGGAGTTGTGAGCTGATCCAAGCATTCTGGAGAGCAATTTAGAACTATGGCCAAAGGGCTATAAAACTGTGCATACTCCTTGATTCAGCATACTACTTCAGGATGTGTATCCCAAAGAGATCTCTTTCTTCTAAACTGTACCATGCTGCCTTTATTACCCCCTCCCTAGAATTGTAAGCAATTTAATATGGGTTATGTATGTGCAATTATGCAAAATATATTTCCATATTAGTCATGTTGTGAATAAAGAAACACTACCAAAGGGAGAAAACAGAGGAAAAAATAAGGGGAAAATAGTATGCTTTGATCTGCATTCAGACTTTATCGTTTTTTTTTCCTCTGGATGTGGATAGCACTTCCATCATGAATCCTTTGGAATTGTCTGAGATCATTGTATTTCTGAGAAGATTTAAGCCATTCATAGTTAATCATTTTACAACGTTGCTGTGTACAATGTCCTGCCGGTTCTGCTCACTTTACTCATCATCAGTGAATGTAAGACTTCCCAGGTTTTTCTGAACTCCACCAGCTTGTCATTTCTTATAGCAAAATAATATTTCATTACATTTGTATATCACAACTTGTTCAGTCATCCCCCACTTTATGGCATTCCCTCAATTTCCAATATTTTGCCACAACAAAAAAAGAACTGCTACAAATATTTTTATGATCTTTTGGGATACATACCTAGTACTGGCATTGCTGGATCAAAGTGTATGCACATTTTGAGGACCATTTAGGCACATTATTTTCAGAATTGTTGGATCGGTTCACAATGCCACTGAGAGTGTGTTAGTGTTCCAATTTCCCCACATCCTCTCCAACATTTATCATTTTGCTTTTTTGTCATATTAACCAATCTGAGAGGGTGACATGGTACCTCAGAACTGTTTGAAATGTATTTCTCTAATCAAAACTGATTTAGAACACTTCTTCCTATGACTATAGACAGCTTTGATTTCTGCATCTCCCAAGTGACTATTCACAGCTTTTGATCACTTATCAATTGGGGAATGAACTGTAGTCATAAAAATTTGAGTCAGTGTTCTACATATTCGAGAAATGAGCACTTTATCAGATACTCTTACTGTAAAATTTTTCCCAACTTTCTGCTTTCCTTTTAATAATTGTTGTTTTGGATTTGTATGTGCAAAATCAAAGAGAAACACCTCAATCATCCAGAAAAATATACCATTGAGCAACAGTCAGAATCATATAAGATTTAGCAGCTACCACATTAATGCAATGAGAGGTTTGGAATATGAAATTTCAAAGGTAAAAAAGGTGAGATTAAAACCAAGAATAACCTACTTAGTAAAACTGAGTATGATTGTTCAGAGGACAAAATGGTTATTTAAAAAAAATAAAGAACTTTCAATAATTCTTGAGGAAACCACAAGAGTTTCATAGGAAATTTTATTCCCCAAATACCCAAGTTAAAAAAAATAAGAAAGTGAAACCAAAATGGTCTCAACAATATTAAACTTTTTCTATGTGTGAAAATGATATCTATATCATCTAAGAATCTTTTTCATTTCTAGGACAGGTAGAAGGATCCCATACAGAAAGAAGGGACAGAAGGGAATTGATTTTCCTGAGTAAATGTGAAAAATAGATAAATGAAAAACAGGGATTTTCTGGGGAAATATATAGAGAGGAAGAACACAGAAAATAACATAACACGAATGATGCCTCGAAGGAAGAGTTTTTACAATGGAAGTAAAAATGAGCACAGGGGAACAGTGGAACTGAACTCACTTTGAAAATGGGTATTAAAAAAAAAGGAAAATAATTTATTTTATTTTATTTTTTAATGCCATACTTTATTATTTAATATTTTTTTTAGTTTTCAGCATTGATTTCCCCAAGATTTTGAGTTACAAATTTCTCCCCATCTGTCCCCTTCCCCCCACTCCAAGATGGCATATATTCTGATTGCCCCATTCCAGTCAGCCCTCCCTTCTGTCACTCCACTCTCCCTTCCACCCATCTTTTTTCCCCCTTGCTTTCTTGTAGGGCAAGATAGATTTCTATGCCCCATTGCATATATATCTTACTTCCCAGTTGCATACAAAAATAACTTTTTTTGAGCATCTGCTTTTAAAACTTTGAGTTCCAAATTCTCTCTCCTCCTTCCTTTCCCACCACCCTCCAAAAGAAGGGAAGCAACTAAACATAGGCCACATGTGTATCATTATGCAAAACACTCCCATAAATAGTCATTTTGTAAAAGACTGTTTCCCTCCATCCTAGCCTGTCGCCCTTTACTCAATTTTCTCCCTTGATGCTGTTCTTTTTCAAAAGAGTGTGCCTTTGATTACTTCTTCCCACTGTGTGCCCTCCCTTCTATCATTCCCCCTTTTTTGTCCCCTTCCACCTACTTAAATGTGGGGTAAGATATCCAATTGAGTGTGTATGTTTTTCCCTCCTCAAGTCAAATCTGATGAGAGCAAGATTCACTCATTCCCCCTCACCTGCCCCTCTTGCCCTCCAATGAACTGCTTTTTTGCCACTTTTATGTGAGATAATTTACCCCATTCTATCTCTCCTTTTCTCCCTCTCTCAATATATTCTTCTCTAATGCCTTAATACTATTGATTATTTTTAGATATCATCCCTTCATATTCAAGTCACCCTGGGCCCTCTGCCTATATATATGTATATATATGCATATATATATATATATATATATATATATATATATATATATATATATATATATATATGTATATATATATGTATATATGTATATATTCACACATACATATATATATATTATATATATATATATATATATATATATATATATATTCCCTTCAACTACACTAATAAGAGAAAGGTCTCATGAACTACACACATCATCTTTCCATGTAAGAAAAACAGTTCCACTTTAGTAAGACCCTTATGATTTCTTTTTCTTGTTTACCTTTTCATGATTCTCTTGATTCTTTTGTTTGAAAGTCAAATTTTCTATTCAGCTCTGGTCTTTTCACTGAGAAAGATTGAAAGTCCTCTATTTTATTGAAAATCCGTATTTTGCCTTGAAGCATGATACTCAGTTTTGCTGGGTAAGTGATACTTTGTTTTAATCCTAGCTCTTTGACCTCCATAATATCATATTCCAATCCTTTCAATCCCTTAATATATAAGCTGCTAGATCTTATATTATTCTGATTGTGTTTCCACAGTACTTAAATTGTTTCTTTCTGGCTGCTTGCAGCATTTTCTCCTTGATGTGGGAGCCCTGGAATATGGCAACAATATTCCTAGGAGTTGTCATTTTGGAATCTTTTTCAAGATGCAATTGGTGAATTCTTTCAATTTTGTATTTTACCCTCTGTCTCTAGAATGTCAGGGCAATTTTCCTTGATAATTTCATGAAAGATAATGTCTAGGCAATTTTTTTGATCATGGCTTTCTGGTAGTCCAATAATTTTTAAATTATCTCTCCTGGATCTATTTTGCAGGTCAGTGGTATTTACAATGAGATATTTCACATTGTCTTCCATTTTTTTTCATTCCTTTCGTTCCGTTTTATTATATCTTGATTTCTCATAAAGTCACTACCTTCCACTTGCTCCAGTCTAATTTTTAAGGTAGTATTTCCTTCAGTGGTCTTTTGGACCTCCTTGTCCATTTGGGTAATTCTACCTTTCAAATCATTCTTCTCCTGATTGGCTTTTTGAAGGTATTTTGCCATTTGAGTTAGTCTATTTTTAAGGTGTTGTTTTCTTCAGTATTTTTGGGCTGCCTTTAGCAATTCATTGGGTTGTTTTCCATGGTTTTCTTACATCATTCTCATTTCTCATCCCAATTTTTCCTCTACTTCTCTTACTTGCTTTTCTAACTCCTTTTTGACCTCTTCCATGGCCTGAGAGCATTCATATTTTCTTGGAGGCTTTTAATGCGGGCTCTTTGACTTTGTGGACTTCTTCTGGCTGTATGTTTCTTTGCTGGAAGGGAGAAGGCAGGGCAATTGGGGTAAAGTGACTTGTCCAAGGTCACACAGCTTGTAAGTGTATCAAGTTTCTGAGGCCAGATATGAACTCAGGTCCTCCTGTCTCCAGGGCCTGTGCTCTACTCACTGTACCACCTAAGTTCCCCATGGCTATATGTTTTGATCTTCTTTGTGACCAAAGAAATATTCTGAAGTCTGAGTCTGAATCTGAGTCCATTTTTGCTGCCTGGCCATGTTCCCAGCCAAATCCTTGACCCTTGAGTTTTTCATCAGTGTATGATTGCTTGTAGAGTAGAGAGTACTTTGTCCCAAGGTGGATGGGCGGGGCTATTTTATCAGAGCTATTTCTACACAGCACCTTCTGACACAACAGCACTCCTCCTTCCCCAAGAGCCACCAACCAAGACCCTGACTCAGAATTAAGCAGGCTCTGCACTCCTGCTCTGATTTGCCACTTAATTCCTCCCACCACATAGGCCTGGAGCTGGAAGCAACTGCAGTTGTAGCTCTGTAAGCAGCCTGCCAGCTTTAACACCTCCACCTCCCCTGGGGCAGTGGCCAACCTCGAACTCTTTTCACTCTGTCCTTGAAGTTTTTCCCACTAACCTTCTCTGTTGTCTTTGGTGTTTGTGGGTTGAGAAGTCTGGTAAATGCCACAGATCATTGATTCAGGGTGCTAGGGCCTGTTCCACCCGGCTCCCAATCTTTTTGATCCAGGCACGGCTCAAGCTGGGCTCTGCTGCAGCTCTACTTCTTGTATGGTGTGATAGAGCTTACCCAGCGACCATCCAGGCTGTCCTGGGCTGCAGCCCTGCTTCCCTGTTCTATTTCATGGGTTCTGCAGTTCTAGAATTTGTTCAGAGCCATTTTTATAGGTGTTTGGAGGGTACTTGGGGAGAGCTTTAGGCAAGTACTTGCTTTCCAGCTGACATCTTGGCTCTGCCCTGCTCAGCGACATGTTTTACAGGTGTTTGGAGGGATTTGGGGGAGACCTTAAAGCAAGTTCCTGCTTTCCACCCATCATCTTGGCTCTGCCCTGGAATATAATTATTAATATGAATATAGTTAATTGCTATCCTTCATGCTTAAAGAAGACCAAAATGATTACCATAGTCAAATATCAAAATAATCTACTGTTTGATCAACAGAAAGACTCCAGCTTCTGGGATAAGAAGTTATTATTTTATGAAAGCAGCTAGGAAAAGTGGAAAATAGTATGGCAGTAGCTAGACACAGCCCAACATCTCATACTGTATACCAACATATCAAAATGGTTATATGATGTAGACAGAAAGGGTATTACTCTAAGCAAACTAGGAGAACAAGGAATAATTTGTCTTCAGATTTATGGAGAATTGAAGAATTTATAATCAAACAAGAGATAGGAAACATCATGAAATGCAAAATGCATAATTTTGATTACATTGAATTATAAAAGGATTGGCACAAACAGTGTCTCTGATAAAGGCCTCATTCTCACATGTGAAGAGAATGGAGACAAATTTATAAGAATAAAAATAATTCCCCAATTGACAAATGGTCTGAGGATGTGATTAGGCAGTTTTCAGATGAAAAAAATTAAAGCTATCTATAACCATATGAAAAAAGTTCTAAATTACTATTTATTAGAGAAATGTAAATTAGAACAACTCTGAGGTAGCAACTGATAGCTATCAGATTGGGTAATATGACAAAAGAAGAAAATGGTAAATTTTGGAGAAAATGTAGGAAAATTGGATCACTAATGTATTGTTGGTGGGGTTAGGAACTGATTAAACCTTTCTGGCGAGTAATTTGGAACTACGCCAAAAGATCTATACAATTGTGTATATGTACCATTTGACTCAGCAATGCCACTACTAGATCTGTATCCCAAAGAGATCATAAAAATAGAGAAACGCCCACATGTACATAAAGATTCCTAGCAACTCTTTCAGTGGTGGCAAAGAATTAGAAATGGTGGGGATTTCCATCAAATGGGGGTAATGGCTGAACATATCGTAGTATATAGATATAATGGAACACTACTGTGCTAAAAGAAATGATAAACTGGCAGATTTCAGAAAAAAAAAACCTTCAAGACTTACATGAACTGATGCTGAGTGAAATAAGCAGAACCAGGAGAACACTGTACACAGTAACAGCAACATTGTGTGATGACCAACTTTGATAAACTTAGCTCTTCACAGCAATACAATAATCTAAGGTGGTTGCAAAAGACTCATGAAGGAAAATGCTATCCACATCCAGAGAAAGAACTATGGAGTCTGAATACAGATTGAAGCATACTATTTTCTCTTTTTTTCTTTCTCATTGTATTTCCCTTTTGCTCTGATTCTTCCTTCACAACATGACTAATGTAGATATATGTTTAATATGATTGTACATGTATAGCCTATATCAGATTGTTTGCTGTCTTGGGGAGAGGGAGGTAGAAAAAAATTGGAATTTACTTCATTTATAACTGGGAAATGTAGGCACCTCATCCATTCCCCAAAACTCTTAATCATGCCATCATGGAACTGGTCTATAATACTGATGAACTTCTCCAGGCAATCAAATTTGGCACAATCTTCTACAAGATCTCACATCTGACAGTATCAAAGGTCTTGGTCTGATCAATGAATGTTTTATATAGACATCTGTTCTGCTCCTGGTATTTCTCCTGAAGTTGTTAGGCAGGAAACCCCATATTGACCTTTCCTTGGCCCTTTCTGAAGCCTCATTGGCTCTCAAGCAGACGTTTTTCATATGTAGCCTTCCCTAGATTCCAAAACTTATACAGGTACTGGAATATTTTAAATCAGGATACTCATTTGCCTACCTAGATGGGATGCAAGCGTACCTTCAGTCACACAACCTGGCTCTTAATATTAGTAAAGTAGTTTACTTTTTTTTTTCTTTACAGCCACAAAGATAAGAGAAAGAGATGAACATACTGAAACCAGACAGAGAATGTCTGAGCATACATTGTAGAACCCACCTAGAAGGACAAATCTGAGTGTACCCCATACGTATAAAAATGTATAAGACAATTTGTTAGAGAGGTGTGAGGTGTTAGCTTCTGGGTGATGGGGCAGTCAGGCTTCATGTAGAAAGTGGCTTATTGTATTGGACTCTTAAACTAACAAAATGAATATTCTATACTTAGAAGGTGCTTGGATGAATGTTAAGAGAATGGAATCCTGGTCCTGTGTACATAAACGCATTTGACAGAGAAAGAGGTACAATAAAAATGAACTTTAGACAAATGACATATAGATGAGTATAAGTGATGCTTCAAGTTATACTGAGTGCTGGGCCATAGTCATTGACTTTAAAATTAAGACCTTAAAGTGGGTCATTTTAAAACACTTGTTTAGGTTTGTATTTTTTGCTCATGCTTATTGCCATAAAATATCCCCAACTGGCAAATGGTTTATATTTAGAATAATATTGAAAGGTCTCATAAGGCAACTTCTTCAAAATTACCAGTTACCTTCTTTCATGACTTTTTGTTGCATATTAAATGCTTTAAAGTTTTTTCTTTGACTGAAAACATTCCAGGGTTGGAGTGTAAATGAACTTTCTTGGTGGTAGTGAAAGCAAATTTTGCTAAGGTTCCAGATGACAATGTGCTTTTAGTCCAGTTTATTAATTAAAAGCCCATTAATGTGTTAACTTTTAAAAAAGCAACATTCTCTGGATAAACAAAACTTAACTCTAGCCCTGAGTTCCCAAGGATAAAAAGACATTGGGCACAGGGATAACATATTAATCAGATCCTCTTAATGCATCTGTAAATTGCTAAGGAGTTATGCTTATTCAAATGTGTTTCAATTTTATCTGTCTGTCTGTCTATCTATCTATCTATCTATCTGACATTTTTTCATTAATGCTCCTGAATTCTTGACAGCTTTTTTGATCCTAGCTCAATCTACTCATTAAAAGGACTATCAACAATTGACTGGACTAGAGTGGAGTTGATTTTTTTCTTAAGTTCTAAAATGATTTTTTTTCTCTTATTGTTAACCTTCCTCTCTGAATGCTAAATATAATTACAATATGAGAAATGGAATAGTGCAGATGTCGTGAAATAAACAAACCTGAAGGGAAACCATGTGAACCTCTGAGAGCTAATCAGTAGTGCTAAAATAAACCTGGAAAGCTGTTTTATGTTCCCTGTTAAAGAAAGCAAGCTGATTCCCCTGCTTTCCTGCTAAGCTCATGAAAAATTGGGAAGCCACCTAGAAATTGAGTGTAGTGCAAAGTCAGGAGGATAAAGATGCTCTGTGTGGTAGGGTTCAATTAACAGGGAAGCAGCAAGGAACTCTGTCGAGTGTGCGTAGGTGGAAGATAAAGATTGCAGACAACTAAGCATGAAGGTTGGTGAAAAGGGCAACCACAGGAGTAAAACTGTCATTGCTTTAAGAGGTTAGTTACATAGGGCCTACATATTACAAGAAATAAGTTAAAACTATCAGAGCTTGTCAAAATTCAAGGAACTAGGGAAAGCATACTTCTGTGTTAAGAAAGATTTCTTATTTACTATTTCCTTAGTGCTATGTTTCAGAAGTATGGAGGCTTCCTCGAGTCCCTAAGGATGCATAGAACAACATAATTAAAGTCTTCAAGCATTTGTTTATATATTACAGATAAACAGAATGTAGACTGGTCTAATATTATACGTATTCAATGTAGATGTTTATTGTTAGAGTGTTGTTGAATTGAAATGACTCAAATACTATCTGACAAGTAAAAAGCCATTCATCTATATCATTCTTAAATGTGAAGAAAAACAATTTGAGAAATTTTCTGTTCTTATTTATTTAATCATCTTCCCAAATATCTCTGCCTCCCTCCATCACCTGTTCTGTGACAGTAGTTCACTTTTTTTTAGTCACTTTGTTGTATTAAACAACAAAAACTAGGGCATGGACTCTACAGAATGGTTGTAGAAATTTCTGAGTCACAAACTGTCCTTCATTAGCATAAAACAAATTTTCTAGTTGCTCTTTCAGGTAATGAAAATACTGAGGGATTTTCAACAGAGAAAAATGAAGTTTCGGAGGAAGTAAGAGAAACATGGAAAGGGAACAATGGATACCATAGGAGAAAATTACCCCAACACCATTCTGCAACATGGGTCAATTGGAAAGGAGAACAGATCAGAATGGAGCACCCAAATATGGACTCAGGTTACAAGAAAGAAGACATAAAAGGAAAAATAAAGAATGCTTAATTCCAGCAATGTTGCCAGTAAAGGTGTAGGGAGAGGAGAATTAATTTCTTTTTTGAGGACATGGTAGTTGAGATTGGAGAATTAAAGACAACTTTACCTACATAAAAATCTTGCCAAAAATTAGGAATCATCATCATCAAATAGAAAAAAATGGAGAGAAGTTCAAAATAATATCTGTCAGTAATGACAGTTTTGATCAATGATTAGATTATATATAAATATATATATATATATATATATATGTGTGTGTGTGCATGTGTGTGTGTGTGTATGTGTGTGTGTATACGTATATATATATATATATATATATATATTTTTTTTTTTTTTGAAGTGAATAACTAATATCTTTTGACCTTTCAGGAATCATTTGTATTGTTCAGTTATCTAAAATGTTAAAATGAAAAACAGAGCCATGAACCACTAAAAAACGTTTGGTGATGATACCGTACAAAATATAACCTTTCTCAAAGTGTAAATTGTGGAAGGAGAGGTTGATGAAGCCCTCCGGGTAATTTTGGGATCAAATGTGTGAGACTCATTCAAAAATATGTGTCACTCTTTTACATAAGAAAATAAATATGATGAATAAAGAATTATATTTATCTAACAGTGAAATGAAATTACCCTTTTCACCAATTTTAAGAATTTGAGTTTTCATCCATATTCTTAGGTATTGCAAATATCCATGTGGGAAGGAAAAATCAATGCTTATCTTCTAGACTCAATAATAGCTCTGGACAGTTCTCTCAAGATCTGTTACCAAAAGTTTTATGTGGATAATTTGATGCCAAGAAACATAAAGAATAAAGTAACTTAACATGACAACAGAGGAAAAATATTGCCTAAAGGATGACTTTTTCTAAGAATTGATTTATATTTCTGTACTCTGAAGGAAACTGCAAATTTACTACAAATCCTTGGGTATTCTCTGAATCTCACAAAAGTTAATATGCTTTTACCTCTATACCGAGTGACATTTTATCATCCTTTGTGTCTGCTTCATCCATTGCATCACTTTCCAGTTTTTGTGTCCTCAGAACTTAACACAAAGCAGCACATAGAAATGCTTGCTAAGTATGTATGCCTTCTTTGTCCCCACCTGACTTAACAGCCAAGTCATTGTGCAATATTTTGCATTCCTATGCTAAAATATCCTTACTTGTACGTTTTAATTTGAAATATAAAATGATTTTAAACCTTAGATTACTAAAGTACTAACTTTAGACTAATAGGAACTTTTTGCTCAAGGTTTCATTCATGCATTAGTTTATTAACGCATTCATTAATTCAGCAGTTTTTAAGTATTTATACATAATGTGAGAGAAGTAAATTAAGTACATAGTATAATAAAAACGCTTCAGTATTGCCTGCATTGTAGATGACTCCAAGAAAACAATTATGGAGAGTCTGTTTCTCTTGCAAATGTCTTCATCTTCTAATTTAAATGGACTTAAAGATTCTTTTCCTATATTTTTAACTAAAGTTTTCTTGGATGTCATTGTCGCAGTTACTGCTGCTTTTGTTATTCTGTTGTTATTATAAGTAGGACTTTCACAGCAGAGGTTTAGAAATGGTCACTCAATCTTCTAAATATATAACTTCATGTGTATACATGCATGTGTATACATATGTATCATTTTGTGCATATATGAACACTCATATAATGTTAAGGATATATGTTTGTGTAAACTCTATGTAAATCTATAAATGTATTGCATATATGAGTATATATGCATAATTGCTGTGCATCAACAGATAAGCAATTAAAAATTGGTATATAATTGATATAATGTAAATTATATATGTGTATATAAATTGCTATATATTAGCTGACATATCTATATATAATATATAAATTAATATATACTATATATTCACACATATTCAATATACATTCTGCATATATTTATATCTACATATGAATATATCAATATATATTGATCTACATATATATCCATTGATATGTAGCATTTGAGCTCTTGTTGCTGCTGCTACTACTTTTATGTCAGGCAAATTAATTATAACTTTAGTCAGTAAATCATCATGAATCTCAGGGGAGGGGCTGTGCCAAGATGGAGGCTGGAAAGCAGGGACTTGCTTAAGCCCTCCCCCAAATCCCTTCAATCACCTGCAAAAAAAATAGCTCTGAACAAATTCTAGATCTGTGGAACCCATGAAAAACTAGAGAGTAACATGGATCCAGCCCAGGAGAGCCTGGATGGTCAATGGGAAGGGTCTATCACACTGTGCTGAGAGCAGAGGGCAGCCCACTGTGGGCCACACCGGGCCATACAAGACACAGAATCAGCCAGCCAGAACAGGCCTCAGGGCCATGAAACAGTGAGCTGCGCAGTTAGCAGACTTCTCAACCCACAAACACCAAATAGAAGGTTAGGGGGAAACCATAGGATTGAGTTCAGAGCTCTCCTGCCAGCAGCTCTGGGGATGGAGAAAGTGGTACAGCAGTGGTGGTAGCAGCAGCAGGAAGCTCCAGAAGTTACTTCCAGAACCCCAGCACCAGCTGCTTGCTGAGGTCCTGGCTCATGTGGTGGGGTAATCTAGCAGTGGATCAGAGTGGGAGTGCAAGAAGCCCTTTGTGAGCACAAAGGCAGATTCTCTTGCTGTGTCTTGCTTGGATCTGTATTGCAGCCCTGGGTGGCAGTTCTTGGGGGAGGAGAAGCACCACTGGGACAGAGAGTGGAGTGACCGTGGATTAGAAGTAGCTCTGAAAACAGCAGTGCTTGGACCATAAAGCTTGGGACAAAGTACTGTCTACTCTATAAGCAATCATTACCTGACAAAAAGTTCAAGGGGCAAGTAATTGGCTGGGAACGTGAACAGGCAGTGCAAACAAATTTAGATTCAAACTCAGACCCAAATTCAAAGTCTAGATTGCTTTTTTGGTGCCAAAGAAGATCAAAAATAGAGCCAGAAGAAGTCAACAAAGTCAAAGAGCCTACATCAAAAGACTCCAAGAAAATTATGAATTGGGCTTAGGCCACAGAAGAGCTTAAAATGGATTTGGAAAAGCAAGTAAGAGAAGTAGAGGAAAAATTGGTAAGAGAAATGAGAGTGATGCAAGAAAACCATGAAAAATAAGTCAATGTCTTGCTAAAGGAGACCCAAAAAATACTGAAGAAAATGACACCTTAAAGAATAGACTACCCAAATCACAAAAGACCTCCAAATAGCCAATGAGGAGAAGAATTCCTTGAAAGGCAGAATTAGACAAATGGAAAAGGAGGTCTAAAAGACCACTGAAGAAAATACCACCATAAAAATTAGATTGGAGCAAGTGGAAGCTAGTGACTTAATGAGAAACCAAGATATTTTAAAACAGAACCAAAAGAATTAAAAAATGGAAGACAATTTGAAATATCTCATTCGAAAAACCACTGGAATGGATGATACATCCAGGAGAGATAATTTTGAAATTATTGTACTACCTGAAAGCTATGATTGAAAAAAGAGCTTAGACATCATCTTTCAAGAAACTGTCAAGGAAAACTGTCCTGATATTCCAGAACCAGAGGATAAAGCAGAAATTGAAAGAAACCACTGATCGCCTCCTGAAAAAGATCCCAAAAAGAAAACTCCTAGGAATATTGTCACCAAATTCCAGAGTCCCAAGATCAAGAATGAAATACTGCAAGCAGCCAGAAAGAAACAATTTGAATATTGCGGAAACACAATGAGGATAACACAAGATCTAGCAGCTTCTACCTTAAGGGACTGAAGGGCTTGGAATTTGATATTCCAGAGGTCAAAGGAGCTAGGAATAAAACCAAGAATCAATTACCCAACAAAACTGAGTGTAACAATCCAAGGCAAAATATGGATATTCAATAAAATAGAGGACTTTCAAGCTTTCTTAATGAAAAGACCAGAGTTCAATAGAAAATTTGACCATTAAATACAAGAATCAAGAGAAGCATGAAAAGGTAAACAAGAAAGAGAATTCATAAAGGACTAGCTATAGTTGAAAAGTTAGGTTCATATTCCTACATGGAAAGATAATGTTTTCAATTCATGAGACCTTTCTCAGTATTAGGGCAGTTGAAGGGAATATAGACAGAGGGCACAGGATGAGTTGAGTATGAAGGGATGATATCCAAATAATGAAATAAATTTGAGGGGTGAGATAGGAATATAGAGAGAGAGGGAGAAAGGGAGCAATTGGATGGGGTAAATTTTCTCACATAAAAGCGGCAAGAAAAAGTAGTTCTGTTGGAAGGGAAGAGGGGGCAGATGAGGGGGAATGAGAGAATCATACTGTCATCAGATCCAATTTGAGGAGGGAATAATATACACCCTCAATTAGGTACCTTTCTCCACAGGAAAGTGAGGAGAAGGGGATAAAAAAGTGGGGGGAGAGTTAGAAGGGAGGGCAGATAGGGGGAGGAGGTAATCAAAAGCAAAACACTTTTGAAAAGGCACAGAGTCAAGGGAGAAAAATGAATAAAGAGGGAAAGGATAGTATGGAAGGGACTATAGATAGCCTTTCACAAAATAAAAATTGTGGAAGTGTTTTACATAATGATATATGTGTGATATGTGATGAATTCTTGCCTTCCTAGGGATGGTGGGTGGGAAGGGAAGAGGGGAAAGAATCGGAATTCAAAGTTTTAAAAGCAGAAGCTTAAAAAATTTAAAAAGGGTTGTTTTTTGCACGCAGCTGGGAAACAAGATGTACATGGAATGAGGCATAGAAATCTATCCTGCCCTACAAGAAAGTAAGGGGAAAGGTTACTGGGGCGGTGGGAGTGAGTTGAAAGAGAGGAGGGCTGACTGGGGTATTAGGCAATCAGAATATATGCCATCTTGGAATGGGGGGAGTTTAGAAATGGGGAAAAAATTTAACCCAAAACTTTGTGGAAATCAACGTTGAAAACTAAAATATTAAATAAAAACAATAGTAGACACACACAATAATAATCACAAATCTCTAAAAATTTTTGAAAAGAGTAATTACAAGTCCAAATTTTTATTCAGGAACATTTCTTCTGAACATATTATGGAGGGCAGAGTAGAAATGTCACAAAACAGTAGTATAATGTTACTTTAGGAAACTATTATAATATAGTCCATGTATTTTTATAAGGCTCTAAGATACCAGTAGGAATGGAGAGGAAGCAAAAATGTTAAAGGTATATCAGCAATGTTGCTAGCAGCTGCTGTGAAGGTGAAAGGTCAACACAAGACCAACAAGAAGAGCACACAGGACTGCATATCAGTTTTTCTGAGGAAAGCAACTTTAAGGGTTGACAATTTTACTTTAATTAAATATACATATACCATCCATTTAGTTCAATTAGAAAGCCAGCAGCCTTAGCTTCAGAGCAAATACAAACAGAAGTTACAAACAGATCAGCAGATAGGCTTTTCTCTGTCTGACCAAATCATGATACATACATAGTTACCAGAGAGAAGCACCAACATCTGGGTTTTCAAAGCTAGAGTGGTGGGGAGCGGAGATGCTTCAACAGCTGTCCAGAGTCTAGTCATGAACACTCTTTCAGTTAGTGTGGCCCCCAAAGGCAAAACACTAACCTCTGAGTTTATATACATTTCTTCAGGGTCAAAGAGCATCACAATAATGGGACTCAAACTCATGTGTACTAGTTCTTCCCTCAACATAAGCAGGTCATCAAAGATTCCTTATTCAATCAAAGATTCCTTGGTGCTGAAAATCCCTCCCAAAACAAAGACAACAAAAAGTCTACTTTGCTTGTCACTACATTTGAAAGGCAATACTCACCAAAGGTACTTGATTACCTCAGCATTCCAAAAGAGAAAATAGTAAAAAAAAAAGTACTACCCTAATAACCATAACAATAGGCAGTCTAGAATTAGAATTTAGAATACTTAGCATTGGTTCATATAGGAGAGATGAGGAAATAGGAATCATCAAGCTGTGACTCCATGCAGGGTGGGACAAGAATGTTCATGGTCATCCTTGAGGTCTTAAATCTTTCCTTACTGATGCACAAGCATAACTCAAAGATCCATAGAGCATTGGAAAAATAATGATGCCAATGATAGAACTACTGATATCACACATAGGAACAAGTTTAAGGAGAAAGCCAATTTTGAAAATTTTGAATTATAGTAAGGTGGTGGTGGACCACAAGTGTAGATTACATTATTAAACATATTTTTTATGTTGGTTTATTTTTCTTAACTGTAATTCTTTGGCACAAAAGAGGGTTCTTTGATGTTTCTTTCCAGAATAGTTCTTTGCTTAGTGAATTAAATTCTCATATGGAGTTTAATTTTATATTTTTAATTCAGAGGTAGGAATATAATTAAATGATAACAAACTGTTAAAGATAGATGAGATCAAGTGATTTGGCAGGGAGCATCTCTTAGTCACAATCAGGGCAACCCTAATCCACCCATAATATATGCAGGGGAAATGTTTGTGGTTCATTGTGAGTATTTCAAAACAACTAGCACACTTCATTGACTAATTTTGCCCACTACAAATTTATGGTGTATTTAGTAGAGCCCCGGTTGCTCCTCAATATATTTATTCTCTATTGTTTACCTCATTCTCCATAGCAATTGTTCCAAATCTTTTCCTCTCTCGTGGAATCTGCAACCACATCTCATTCTGTTGTTAGAGTAAAAAGGGACTTTGGGGAAAGAGTTTGACAATCTTCCTTTATTTATTTTATGACATTATTTTATGTTTATATTATTTAACTTTATTTTTTAATATTCTATTAACATTCATGTTACTTCACAGTTCTCCCTCCTCCAAAGAACCATTAAGGAACTCTCATGTGTGTCAAAAATTCAGTTAAAATGTGAAAAACTTATCTACTCGAATCAAGATATTGATCCAAGTTGATTCTATGATGAAAAATGTTATTCATGTCCATTGATAGAACTGATGAACTCTGAATGCTGAGTGAAGCACACCATATTTTTTCTTTTTTTATCTCATTTTATTTTTGTCTATTTTTTTAGAAACCTGGCTAATTGGGAAACATTTTGCAGGACTTCACATGAAAAATAGATGTCACTTGGCTTGACATCTCAATCAGGAAGTATGAGCAGGAGATAGAAAGATAATTTGGGACACAAAATTTAAATAAAGTGATTGATAAAAATTGTTTTATGTGTTACTGGTAAATATTTAATGAAATGAATATATATTTTTAATTTAGTTAAGCAAAATAAGCTTACATATGAAATAAATGTGGTAATGTAATTCATACCTGCAGGTCTCCAACTCCTTACGCAAATTCAAAATATTTACAAGAAGACTCATTAACTTTCCGCTTAAACTTGTTCTAACATCTGACATTACCTTTTTTATACTTATAGTCTATCCTTCATATTTGCTCAGAAGATTTTTTTTCCTTTGCACATATATGATATTGTCAGTCTTCTTTTAGAAAAGTTTTAGTGAATTTTTATTGCTTTCTCCCTAAAAGTTCTAAATAATTTTCTTGGTATAAAAGAAACAATTTAGTATCCATGTGGTTCTTTAACGTTTGAAAAGTTCTCTATAGATGCATGGCTCTTTAAGCTTGTTTGGTCATTAAAGGCCCTCTACACCATCCCTTTTAAATGATACCTCATACTATTCTCCTCCAATTGTGTTGTGGAGAGTCTCAGAAAAATCAACTGCTCTTCACCTTCAAACACATATTGTGTGTTCCCATTTCCATTCCTTTAGTCATTTGTTCTTGTGTTTGGCTTTTTTTTCCTTTCACCTCTTTCACATTTTCTGTCTATGCATCCTCTATACACCAACTCATTTGTAACTTTCTCAATGAAAATTTCCTTATCCTTTCAAATGAAAATTATTACAAACTTCCCTGCCAGACTTCAGGTAGTGCTTTGTTTTGGTATCTAAAACTTTGACTATATAATATGTATGTATATGCATATACACACATATATGTAGGCGTATATATGTATATGTATATATGTTTGTTTATATATAGGTATGTATGTGTATATATGTAGATATGTGTATATGGGTTATGTGTATGTATGTTCATATGTACGTATGCATGTCTGTCTATCTGTCTCAAAATATGTATATGTTATCCTCTTTAGAAACTGTAAATTCCATGAAGATAGTACTTCCATCTTATTTAAAATTTGTATCCATATATCAATAAGCACAGTGATCTGCATATCAAAAAATACTTATTGAACAGATTCATTGAACAAAATTGAATATTTAAATCAGTAAATCATTTCTTAAATGATAGAAAGAAAGATGGCTTTGTTTGCTAATCTGCCTTATAACATGTTTTTATATTTTTAATAATAACCATATTTTATGAAATATATGGTACAGTACTACCATGATGACTTTTTCTAAGGAAAAAAAAAACAAACATTGCTATTGAAAGAAATATAATCATATTAAATTAACATACCAAAATTACACTTTTTTTTATATTTCTTTAAAGTTCATCATAATAATAGTGTATTTCAATTCCCAAAAGCAAAATTAGAGGCTACACTCATATTGCATATAAGTAAGAATAAAGCAAAATTAAGTTTATGTTTATACTAATGTGGTAAAATTTGGACATTTCCACAGTTCAGCTAAAATTATGGTATGCACTAACTAAATATATATTTTCTTAAGGGTTCTGACTATTTTTATATCTTATTAAAATAAATATAAAAGCACTACATTGTCATTAACAAATTAAGACCAATAAATAATGTTTAGAGATTTTAAAGGGGCAGAGAGTTTGTATAGAGAGAAAAACTGCTCAAAGGAAATTTGTGCTGATTTCAAATTTTCCTCAACATATTTTCACCACATGGATAAATTCTACCTATATTTTACTTGAATTTCAACAATACTTAAATATTATTTCTTGTGGATATTATAGTTTTCTGATTTATTCTTTGTGCATATAGGAGGTAGGTTATGAATTTCATATTTATCCCAATAACCTTTTTTTGCAGGTTGTATTAACCTTTTCTTTTATTCTTTCTCTTCTGCAATGAAAGCATATCAAAAGTAGTATATTTCAGTTTACTTTTCCTTGAGGGGATAAGACAAGTTCATAAAAAACTGTTTATTTTCTTGTTTTGAGAATTAGAGAACTTGATTAAGTTGGGCTTCTTTTGTTGGTGAACATAAGGAGATCTCCAATGGACTGCATATTTGGAGTTTAAGGGGGAATCATAAAGACTTTAGAAACTGCTCTTAGTGAGGGAACAACCCAATACTTATCTAATTAATTGGAATGCTTTAGAGACATGCTTTGCTATGACAAAATTGGATAGAAATATTGTAGGACTTAGCAAAGTTCTTCCATATTTGTACCTGAATAACTTTTGATTGCTCAGGTTCATATTACATAGAAAAATTTTAGTGGCTATAGAATCTCACAAGCCAATCAGCATATAAATAATTGTTGTAAAAGAAAAAGGGTACAAAATGATTTCATTGGTATAAGGACATGTCAGATCAGGAAACCATTTTTACCAATACAAGTCAGCACCTTCTCTATAATTTTGTCATGGGGCAATTTCTAGAGTACTGAGATAAAATCAAGTAGGAAAAGAAAAACATTTATAAAGTACCTGCCATATGTATTCCAGACACTGTCCTAAGTGATAGGGGTAGAAAGAAAGGCAGAGGACACTCTCTACTATTAAGAAACTCATAATGGAGAAAGCAACATAAAAGTGCTATGTAGAAATTATATGCATGCACATAGGTAATTTATAGATAATCTAAAAGTGAAGACAATAGCATTAAAGGAGGAATGGAAATAGCTTTTTATAGGAGGTGAGTGTTTACCTGAGAATTGAAGGAAGTCAGGGGAAAGAAGAGGAAGAGGTGGGGAGGGAAGATTTTAAGACATAGGATATAACCCATGAAAATTCCAGAGTCAGGATTTGTGTGTAATATGTGAGGAAAACCAAATAAATTCACATAAATGTCTTCTAGAGTACATGGGAGGAAGGTACAAGGAGAATGGAAAAATATAGATTTTTAAGGACTTAAATCCTAAATAGAGGATATCGCACATATGTTTCATTCTGAATGTAATATGGAACAACTGGAGTTAATTGAATTGAGAGGAGTGGGGCAACATAATAAGGCTTGTACTTTGGGAAAATCGTTGATAACTGAATAGAGGGTGACTGCATCAGTGGGAAGAGACGAGGCAGAAAGAAACCATAAAGTTATTGTAATAGCCTTGCTATGGTGTGAAGGAGGACTGGAGTAGGTTAGTGGCAGCCTAAGGAGGACATGGGTCACATCATCATTATGTGTCAGGATAGGTCATGAAACTATGGCTAACTGAAATCAGGGTTTGCTCTATTCAGTATATCATACTGCCTATCATAAACATGGTCTTTTAAGTTTGTTGAAATAAAAAAGGACTTATCCTCACATATAAATTTATAACATCTCATAGCACTATTGGAAAAGTAATGATTTCAAATCCAAAATCTGTTTAAATCCAAATCATGTTTAATGGAACTTCATAGATAATAAAATATTTTCACACACTTCATCACTTTGAATTCTTATGATAACTTTGTGAACTTTGTGGGGCTCACTCACTGGAAGAGTGTTTGTGTGATTTGGTCAGATGAGACTCTGCATAGCCATTAAGGAGCTCCCCACTTTTGAAAACCCAGATGTTGTTAACTCTCTCTGGTAACTATGTATCTATTGCTATAGACAGACAGTTAGAAGCTCTGTCTGCTGATTTGTGTTATTTACTCTGTTTATATAATTTCTGCTTTGATGTTGATATTTCTCCTTTGCAAATGATGAACTTATACATTGGCTTATACAGGGTACCTCAAACAATTAGTAGGAATAAAAGGATTTTATTGAGGTCCTCTAATACCAAATACCAGTTGGTGAGGTGGAGAAGTAGATAGAGCACTGGTCTTGGAGTCAGGCAGACCTAAATTCAAATCTGACCTCACACTTTTACTAGCTGGATGATACTGTACAAGTCACTAAACCCTCTTTGACTTGGTTCTTCATCTGTAAGGTGAATTTGAGAAGTAAATGGTAAACCACTCCAGTATCTTTGCCAATAAAACCCCAAATGTGGCTGTGGCAATGAAGTGTTGGGCAGGATTTTGAAATGACTCAAAACAAGACTTAATCTAATGCTCTATCTAATGTGGATCATCAGATCATTAAAAGTTTAAAGCACAGTTTCCCTTGCTGTCCCTTACTTATACTTCAAATGATGTTGGTATCCTAAAATTAGTGCTATAATTACATTTATAGGTCATTTATTCCAAACCACTAATTTTTTAGATAAAGAAAATAATGCTGAACAAGGCTAATCACTTGCACAAGGCAACACAAGTAGCACATGGCTCAGATATTCTGACTATAAATTCACTTTTTTTTGCTGTACCAAGACAACTTATATAAATTTTCCCTAGTTTTATCCATCCTGAGTTTCTACCTCACATTGTCTTCCCCATCCATATCACCCTGAAGAACTTTATTTCCTTGTTAATGAAGTGAATTTCTAATTAAACCTCTTCATATCACACTTCCACTTTCTCATTGTAACCATGGAAACCTAATTTGTCCAAAAAGCACAATAAGTTGCTGGCCATTTTTTTGCTCATTATTGGTTGTATCTTTTTTCATTATCGTTGTCCACAGATAGGGAGGAGGTTGCTTCTTTCTCTTCATTTCCACTTCAAAACCTTTTTCTAACTATATTTACTCAACAACTCTTCAGTTTTTGAACAACTCCAATTAAAAATATTTCTTTTTCTCGATCCTCTTGGCATTTATTTTTCTGGTCCTATCAAACATTTTCCCTCTTTTCTCAAGGAATAAATTACCTGGCTCATACCTTTCTCTTCTCCTTAATTTCAATTTGGGGCTATATGTGTGTACAAATACACAAACACACACACATGCATATGTGCACATACACACACACACATACATATATATGTATATATATATATATATATATATATATATATATATATACGTATATATATAAACATTATCTGTTTTTTCCCCTTTTTGGCTCTTTTTTCAATAAATTTACTTACTCTTCATCACTTCTTTTTACCTTATTCAAAGGAAATGATATGACAAACAGGGGAGATACATTTTGAAAGAATAAATACAGACATACATACAAACATATGCACATGTGTACATTATTTGTACATGCATATATGTATGTAAAACTTCTTTTTATTTTCTTATGGGCTTAATTAGCCACAACACTTGAAGAATTGTAATTATGGTAATACAATCCCAGCACTTTTTCTGTATGCTGAAATTTGTTAGTCAATAATAATGCATAATTTTCAGTAAAACACAAATAGCTGTGGTTAACACCTCATTAGCAGGAATACCAAGATTAAATAGAAAGAAACTAGATAGTGCTAATTTCCTTTGTAAGCTTGCCACTCCCCATGTGAATTCAATCCCTCCCATTGGGGGAACGATATAGATATGTTTTGGAGTATTCCTTTCTACCCCTCAGCCTCCAAATTAATTTATCTTATGATGATTCAAGAGTGCTTTTGGTGTTGTTTGCCACAATCATTTTTAATAATTTTGCCCCTGAAAAATTCTCTGTGCTCTAATCTGGGAATGGGAAGATACTATTAAACCTTTGAACACTTCCCTGAATTTCTCCCTGATTTAATTGGACTTCTCCCTTTGGAACATCAAGTATCAGTATGTGGTTCCTGTTTATATTTTTTTAGTTCTTTTTGGAACATGCCCCCACCCAGTTTTATGCATATAATTAATGCTTAATATAAATGAATTTCATATGATCTCTAAATATCTAAAACAAAACTAAGCATTCTGAGATCTTCATGTCATTGAGTACATCCACAAAGAGAGTTTAGTGATAAAGGGTCTTCTTCTTTGTCTGGAGTACATAGACTAGCTAAATGGACTGTTAGCAATTTTTCAAATAATTACTCTCTCCTTCACTTTCCTTTGGCTGTATTTCTGTTCAATGAAAAAGTCAGTAGCCCCAAACCCTGAATTTTCAGTATGTTACTCAAGATTCTGACCCACCTCTCTTGTTTGCTAATTGACCTTTTCTAATTAGAGTTTAATTATGTATATAATTTTAATATTTTTCACCTAAACTCATTGCCATCTGATTTGTCATTAATTATTTTGCATTCTAGTCAACCTATTTTGGGGCCATGGAGAGAAGATTGTAATTCACAGGGGAGGAAAATGATAAGTGGTAATAAATAGACTATGTAACAGGAAAATAATTGTGTCTTTTCTCATGAATTTTAGCTTCTTCACTGTATGGTAAGTCATTTATCTTAGTGTATTAGACAGGACTAAATCTCTGAAACATTTACTAAACATTATAAACAGGTTTACCAGAGTCTCTAAGTCAACAACACAGGCAATTATGCAATCAAAAGAAAAATATGGTCTATTCCAACTAAGATAGAATGTGTAATATCTTCTTTCAGAGTGTGACTTACTTGAAAGAGTCTGAACTTGGGAGAAAGGGGACCTGAGTTAAAATTCTATCCTGGACAATTAATACCTACATGATCTTAGGCAATCATTTAACTTCTCCTCACCTTATTTTCCTCATCTATAAAATTAAATAGTTGGGTCATTCTAGACTATATAAATATGTTTAACAAATATTTTAAAATTAAATTTCATTGTCAAAATAAGCACAATTTCCTAATCAGTACTGACTGAGTGAAATTGACTGTTTCAGACTTGAATTCCTTCACATGTTATTAGGTACTGTATATAAGTTCATTTATAATATAAACTCTTTGTGAGGCAATGTTCATGCTTTCTTTGCATCTTCAGAATTTAGTACAGTGCCTGGGATACAATAAGGTTTCAATGAATGTTTGTTGACTGACTTACCCTCAATTAAGAATTATTAAAGAATGGAAAAGGATTCACTGTTACACAGGTTCAAAGAAAGAAAGTAAATTACATAGGAAAAAGAATCAGAGGGTCACACAAATAATGTAAGTATCTCTATCTTCATAAACATGAAATGACTAGATAATTACATAAAAGTCATACCAGGTTTAATCAATGACATGTAAGGAGAAAATATAAATGAAAATAAGACATCATAGTTGAAGCAGCTTCACCCTAACCTCCAATCTGTTCAACAAAGCTTCAAATATTTAGAGCCTGGTTATTACCATTTCCCACCAAAATTTGGAAAAGTTGTTGTGACAATGACAAGAAGCAAAGGATATTGAACCCACTTCTGCCAACAAATGCCTGATCTCCTTGACAATAAAAGAAAAATAGCAGCTGAGGATGAATCTATTTTAGAGTATAAGATTATTTTCAAAATACTGATGGGGAAAATGGTGGAAGACATTTCTGAATGACCTGTTAAAATAATCTAAAGCACTGAAAGTCAAAAAGGAGTCTACAGAAATGTTGGTGGGGATCTTAAATTAGATGTTCATTCCTATGAATATTCATAGATGAAACTTGCAGGAGGGCAACAAATAGAAAAGATAAGAAATGTGTTAGCCTCTCTAGGCTGATCTATTTTCATCATGAATCATAAAGGAATCACCATGTTTTCAACTTATACTCCACTTCCTGATGTTCTATATGAGAAATTAAAATGTTATTGATGAAGTTGAAAATCAGAGGTATAAATGAACAATAGCATATAGAGATCATAAAAACACTAGAGATGACATAGTATCATAAACACTAATTTTTTTAAAGTTGTCTCTGAAGAATGAGGGAGAATCAGTTGAGAAAACTGTTTATATTTGCCAAGTCTTTAATTGAATAACCCATACATTTATCACATGTATTCTTTTTTTCCACTTAATATTACTTTATTTTTCCAATTAGGTGTAAAGATAGTTTTCAACACTCATTTTTATGAGATTATGAGTACCAGTTTTTCCCCCTCCTTCCCTCCACTCCCTTCCCCAAGATGGCAAGCAATCTGATAGAGACTATATATGTAAAATCATATTAAACACATTTCCACATGAGTCACATTGTATCAAATATATTCTTACTGAAAATAAGAGGGTTTTCAAAAATTATTTCCTGCAGCAGGCCACAGCTTTATGTAAAGGTTCTTAAAATACAAGATTTCACTCTTTTTATCATTTGTCATTTCCACCATAAAATAATTTGAAACAGAAGACCAAATCATAGGTTAATTGCAAATCATCCATTTAAAAAAAGAGCCTCTCTTGCATATAATAGTCTCATATAACAGACTTTGAAAAATAAAACCACAGAATAAATTGTTTTTCATAAATTATGTTGACATCCACAGACTCTCTCTCTCTCTCTCTCTCTCTCTCTCTCTGTGTGTGGATGCGCGCATGTGTGTGTGTGTGTGTAGGGTGTGTGTGTGTGTGCATTTGGTCTGTTTATAATGTATGTTTGTAATTTATTTGTATTTGCTCTGAAATTCAGGTTGCTGGCTTTTCCTCCTGAATTAAATGAGTGTGTGTGTGTGTGTGTGTGTGTGTGTGTATGTTTAATTAAAGTAAGATTGTTAACCCCTTAAAGTTACTTTCCTTAGTAAAGCAGATCAAAGAACATGTGTTGGCAGCTCTTGTTCCCAGTCTTGTTGGGTCTTACACCTCAACAGCAGCTGCTAGACAAATTATAGCTACAGCCCTCTGTGTATGTGTGTGTGTGTGTGTGTGTGTATACATATATATGTGTGTGTATGTATGTATATGTATTTATGTATAGGTGAATATATAGGTGTATGTATGTGTATATAGGTGTATACACATATGCATGCATGTAGGTAGGTAGGTATATATAGGGGTATATATGTATATATGTGTGTATATATGTGTGTATACATATATACATATATATATAAATACATAAACATATACATACATATATATCATGATTTTCCTCCATCACTCTCATTTCTCCTCCCAAGTTTTTCCTCTACTTCTCTTGCTTGCTTTTTAAATCCTTTTTGAGCTCTTCCATGGCCTGAGACCAAATCATATTTTTCTTGAGGTCTTCTGATGTGATGCCTTTGACTTTGTTATCTTTCTCTGGCTGTATGTTTTGATCTTCTTTGTCACCAAAGAAAGATTCTATAGTTTGAGTCATTTTATGCTGCTTGCTCATTTTTCCAGCCAATTATTTGACTTTTGTGCTTTTTGTCAGGGTATGACTGCTTTCAGAGTAGAGAATGCTTTCTCCAAAGCTCCAGGCATTTTGTGCTGCTGTTTTCAGAGCTACCTTTATTCTTAAGTGATATAATGTTCCTCTCCTGGCCTGTGTTCTGATCTGTGAGTGCAGGCATTATTTTCTGCCATGTAACCACCAGGAGGACTATCTCTCTACAGCCACCACAAAGTTCTGACACTCCAGCCTTTCTCCTCCCCCAAGAACCTATAACCTGGACCCCAACCCAAGTCTAAGCAGGGCAAAGGAAGAGAACCTTGCTTCAGTGCCCACAAAGTGATCTCTGCACTTCCACTATGATCAGCAGAATGATTCACCTTACTGTGTGGGCCTGTCATCCCCTTGTCAACCTTGACTGCCCCGGGGCTGTGGCTGGACCACACACATCCCTTACCCAGATCTTACAGTTTTCCCACTCACTTGCTCAGTTGTCTTTGGTGTTTGTGGTTTGGGAAGTCTGGTAACTGCAACAGCTCAGTGATCAGTCCATCATGAAGTAAATGAGTGACTAGTAAGAGTGAAGATTTTAACTAAATATAGACTCAAGTAACACAGGTAGGAATGATTGAGAATTTTGACTGATTCATGCTATGTTCTGACTCCTGAATTTATAGAAATAATTGAGAGCTGATGAGTGACAGCTGTTAGACATTTTGAGAGAACTGCAGTGACTTATAACTTAGCTCTAGGAGGAAATAAGATTTTATTTTTTAGCCTCCAATAATGAACAATTATAGAAAGAATACATCACATGAGGTGCTAGTTTTCTTTTTCTTTTAAATTATTACTTATTTGTGATGACTGAATCATGTGATCCATTGAATTCCTGGGGTCTCTAGTTAAAGAGGAGGATTAATGAATCAGGCTTTCATCTTTATCATCTCTAAACTGAGATTGAAGAAATGAAAAATTCATCATCACTATGTATATACTGTGAAGATTCCTTTTATACAACAATGTACATGTATTCTTTAATAAAATGTAAGTGTCTTTGGAGGTAGGAATGTTTTTTTTTTCATTTCTGCCCCCTTACCATACAAAAAAGTTGTGCAAAGTACACATTTAATACATAATTGCTGAATTAAATGCAATAATTGCTTTTAAAATATATTTGTTTTGATTATTACATTTTTGTGCTTTATGCTTTCATAGTGGTCACATTGTCAAGAAAATTTTGTCCATCAATGGACACAAGTTGAAATGAAGCACAACTAAATGCATCTATTTTCCACAATTTAGATTATGATTACCTGAATAGTTCACAATTAACTTTCACTCCGAAAAGAAATGATTGAATGAATCTGGATAATGGCTGTCATCATTTTTTTTCAAATATCAGTGAGACATTAGAAGAAAGAACTGATCTTTTTTCTGAGTGCATTTCAATTTTGCTAGGCTAATATTACTCTTATTTTCTACTTTTAAAAGTGGTTTTAAATAACCTTTATACATATGCGGTTTCATATTCATCAAACTAGTGCACGAATGCTTACTGCATCTAGGAAAACTATATTTTATAAATGAGGAAACTCTGGCCCATACAGGTCATGTGACTTGCCCAAAGTGACATAATTAATAGGTGGTAGACTCAGATTCAAATTTAGTCCTTGTGGAGCCAATTTAAACACTTTTTTATTGTATTTGACAACAAGTTAACATATACAATTATAATATTGCATATGAAACTTTAAAACTACAACTCTTAGCTCACTCTAAAAAATGTACCAATATGCTTAATATTTTAGTACTTAAAGTCTTTATATTGAGTCCATGCTCTCAGGCATGGGCCTTATATTGCAAGTGGGAAATAAGTTATCTTTTGCTTAAAAGATATTATTCCACTGAAATCCTCGTCCTGAACATGATCTTGGCATGGTTATTATCCTGAGTTTGGGAAAGCTATTTATAAAAAACTTCCATAACTGATTGCCTTAAAGAATGGCCAAACATACCATCACCACGAAACAACAATAAAACAACAACAAAAAAATAACATTCACTACTTTCACCATACCCTAACAAATCCTACATATCCCCCACCTTTTTTCTGTCAAATCCTAGAAAAAGCCACAGGCATTCATTGCCTCCATTTCTTTTGTCACTCAATCTAGAATTATTTGTAGTCTGTTTTCTGTTTCCTTAACAAAGCCAATGCAACTAAGATTAGAAAGGAAGCAGAAATTGGGGAGACAATTTTTAACAGCCAGTGTCTCCTATAAAAGCTTCATTTTTAAAATATATAGAGAACTGAGGCAAATTTGAAGAATACAAATCATTTTCCAATTGATAAATGGTCAACTGGCAGTTTTCAGATAAATACATTAAAGCTATCTAATAGGCGTAGGAGAAAGTACTCCAAATCAGATTGTCTATGACAGGAAAGGAAAACCTTATAGAAGTGAATGGTGAAAACTAAAAACAAAGGAATAAATTAATTGTTGCTAAAATACCTCCTGAGTTCACTTGCAACAAGAGCTGTTCATCTTTCAGGTCTACTGTATTTTATGTTTTCTATAAATGTGTGCCTGTTCCATGTACCAGTGGTGCAGAAGATTTTGTCGGGGGCAGAGCCTACATGGCAAAATGAAAGCTATTCACCTGAGCTTTCCCACAAATTCCTTCAGACACCTCTAAAACGTGAACTTGAACAAATTTCAGAGTGGCAGAATCCACTAAGAGAGTGTGGCAGATGCCCAGTCCAGGAAAGCCTGCAAGATTGATGGGAAGGATCTGTGCACCAGGGTGGGAGAGTGCAGAGCACGGGGGCTGTGTCAGCACATGTAGCAGCAGTGGGCCCAGTGGACTGAATCACCTTTGGCAGTGGTGATTCCCCTCAGTTCAGGACTCTGTAGGCTCTGGGTGAAAGAAGTAGCAGTGGCAGTAGTTACTTCTGGGCCTACAAGCCCCCAGTCTAAATGATTGAAAGTCACCCACCTGAACTTCCAGGAGCCAAGATAGTGGAATAAACCATAAGTGCTCTCACCCACCCCCCTGCCCCACATGACCTTGGAAAACACCCTGAGAACATTGCCCCAGGAAAAAAAAATCTGAAGGAATGGGACCAACAAAAGGGGCCCTTTTAGCTCAGCAGGCTAGAGAGATTGACAGGAAGGTTCCTCTTGCTGTGGCTGAAGGGGTCCAGAGGAAGACCAGAGGCATCCCAGGAAGCCCCACCTCATCAGACAAGCAGGACACTCTTAGCCCCAGGGAGGAGGGAGCTGGTGATGTAGAGCTGTCAAGCACCAACACCAGGACCCCAGTCATGCCTTCACAGAGCTAGGGGAATCAACAGACACAATCATGGTTTGGTGTTCACCAGCAGCTGAACCTAACCAGTTCTACCACAGCCCTAGTGGAGGAGGGGACCTCCAGCTACGAGACCACCTATATCATTAAGGCAGAATTCATGCCTTCAAAGATAACCATGAATGTGTCTGAATGGTCCAGAATTGCAGGATATAAGAAATTCTCTAAGTAGAAGGCAGAGGAGTTAAAGCATTTATTGAAACTGAAAAATAGCAGACCCACAGATCAGTGTCCCCAATTCTACATCCTGGCAAGAACCTTCCAAAGCCAGTATGCCCATCTCACAATAGTGACCAGGAGGCCACAGAAAAACATTACGGCAGCAAGCCAAGCCATACTGGTGCTCCCCGCTCTCACAATGCCAGGGCCCTCCAGCAAGAAGACCGCCCACTGGCCTCAAGCTCCTGCTCAGCACTCTCTGGTCTCCATGAGGGTCAGTCCTGCATGTTTGTATTGCCTGCCACCATCACCTTTGCTTCCGCTGCTTTTGCCACAATCTTCACGCAGTGTTCCAGGTAGCTGACTACTTCCTCTCTCCTTCAGATCTTAACTGCTCTCACCAACTGCCTCACCAACTGCCTCTTAGCTCTGCTCCAACCCTTCAGTAAGCTACTCCCACCACAGACTTCATGTCATCCTGTGGACCAGAACTCAGGAGCCTACCATTGGCTCCAGTCCAAACCACTCCCCCCAGGACCCTGAGAGCCCTGCCCCCCAAAGTCCAATGAATGGGCTGGAAAGATCTTCCCATTCACTGATTGCTTTTACACCACCCCTCTCCCTCATCAAATGTTGTAAGCTTCAGTGTAACCCATGGCAACGCACAGGAAAACTTCATTTGCCCTTGGCCTTGGGCTTGTGTATTGATAACTGAGTAGGGACTTTTTCACTATTTCCCCTTTTGGCACACAGAAGTAATCAAATGCCTTTGATTCTTTTGATTAAATCCGGGAGTCACTGATGATCTGCAGAAGAAACAAGAAAGCCTAGTTCACAGAGGTTTGAGTCACATGGCTGTGATGCCTGAAGAAGCATTACAAGATTTTCAGTCACATAGTTGCAATGCCCTTTGATCCTGAACAGGGTATAAAAACTCAGAAGACAGAGTTTTGTTTGGGGCTCTCACTCAGTGGAAGAGTGATTTGCCCAGACAGGACTCTGAGTAGCAATTGTTAAGGAGCCCCCTGGCTTTGAAAAAGAAAAGCCTGTATGTTGGTGTTTCTCTGGTAACTATTTGTATTGTGAGGTGGTTAGACAAAAATGTTGATCTGTTTATATTATACATTATATTATATATTGTAATATATATATATTATATTATATATATACTATATATATATATATATATATATATATATATATATATATATATATATATATATATATTGTAATTTCTGTTTGTAGTTGCTCTGAAGTTCAGGGTGCTGCCTTTTCCCCCTGAGCCAAGTGAATGATATGCATATGTTGAATTAAAGTGAGATTGTTAACCCCTTGAAGTTGCTTTCCTTAGAAAAGCAGATCAAGAAACCTTTGCTGGGAGCCATCTGTGTGCTGGTGTTGTTTGGTCTTACATGCACAGAGCTGCTGCTAGAAACATTGTTGTTACAGCTTGGCACACACCAGCCAGCTCCAGCCCAACACCAGTTAAGTTACAGCAATATATACCTTCTAGCTGACAGAACCAGAGGCCACAGCATACAAAGGCAGTAACCTGGACCCTAGCTCCCAGCACAATAGGAATGGGTCAGAACCCCATGTGCCCCAGAAGCAGGGATCCACTTTAAAAGCCAGAAAAAAAGCAACCACCATGAATAATTAGCAAACTAGAAAAGTAAAGAACATAGACTCATACTATGGGGAAAGGGAAGATCAAAATACATATAAGGAAGAGGACAGCATTGACACTGTATCCATGTCTGAATCCTCAAAAGGGAATATGAACTGGTCTCAAGCCCAGAAAGCATTCTTGGAAGAGCTCAAAAAGGAATTTAAAAGTCAAATTAGACATGGAGAAGAAAAATTGACCAATGATTTAAAAAAAACATAATTGACAAAATTTAAAAAAAAATCACTGAAGAGGACAACTCCTTAAAAAGTTAAAGTGGACAAATGGATAAGGAGGTATAACATTAATCTGAATAAAATAACTCCTTAAAAGGAAAAACTGGCCAAATGGAGAAGGGGCTACAAAAGCTAACTGAATAAAACAATTTGCTAAAAATTAAAATTGGGCAAGTAGAAGCTAATGTCTGTATGAGGAATCACTAACTGCTCAAACAAAATCTAAAGAATGAAAGAAGAGAAGAAAATGTAAAATATTCATTGGAAAAACAACTGACCTGGGAAATGGATTCTGAAGTGGAAAAAAAAAAATCTAAGAATTATTGGTCGACCAGAAAGCCATGATGAAGAAAAAAAGTCTGGACATTGTCTTCCAAGAAATCATCAAAGAAACTTCCCTGAGGTCCTAGAACCAGAGGGCAAAATAGTCATCAAAAGAATCCACCTGTTGAAAGAGATTCCAAATTTAAGATGCCAAGGAATATTTTAGCCAATTTCCAAAGTTATCAACTCAAGTAGAAAATACTTCAAGCAGCAAGAATAAAACAAAAAAATTCAAATGCCAAGAAACTAGAGTCAGGGTCACACAGGACCTTGCAGCTTCTACATTAAAAGATCAGAGGGACTGGAATATGATATTCCATTAGGCAAAGGAGCTTGGACTACAGCCAAGGATCAACTACCCAGAAAAACTGAGCATAATCTTTCAGGTAAGGAGGTAGACATTCAATGAATAAGGGATTTTCAGACCTTTCTGATGAAAAGGCCAGAGCTGAATGAAAAATTTGATCCTCAAATACAAGACTAAAGAGTGGCATATAAAGGTAAATGGGAAAAACAAAAGAAAAAAACCTGTATTATTCAATAACAGCAAAGTGTTTATATCCAAATGTGGGAAGATGATTGTTGTTAATCTTGAGAACAATATATTTATTATGACATTTAAAATGCATATACATGCATAGAGGGTGTTGGTATAAGTTAATTATTGTGATGATAAAAATCTAATTAAAGGGTGCAAAGGTATTGTAATGGGAGAAGAGGAAAGGAAGAGGCAGAAAAGCGTAAATTGCAATACATGAAGAATGCACTAGCAAATTACAGTACAAGGAAAGAAAGGAGGAAGATAAGCACTGTTTGAGCTTTACTCTTACGAGAGGAAATAACATACTCAGTTAAGGATAGAGATCTAACCTGCCCTGCAGGGAGTTGGAGGGGAAAGGGGAAGACAAGGGAGGGGGTAGAAAGGAGAGAAGTAGTAGTAAGGGAAAAGCATAAGAAAAAGGAGTGGACTGATAGAAGGGAGGGAAGATCGAGGGAAGCGGTGGTCAAAAGTAAAACTCTTTTGAGGAGGGGAAGGGAGAAGAGAGAAATAAAAGCATAAATGGGTGCAAAATAGGATGGAGAGAAAGACATAGATAGTAATCATAACTGTGAATGTGAATAGGATGAACTCTCCCATAAGAGAGAAGGGGATAGCAGAATGGTTTAAAAAGAATAATACTACAATATGCTTTTTACAAGAAACACATTTGAAACAGGGTGATGCAGGGCAAAGAGGTAAAATATATAATGTTTCAGCTGAATTAAAAAATAAGTCAGGAGTAGCAATCTTAATCAAAAATAGATATGAGGAAAAAAGATAAGGAAGGAAGCTATTTTCTATTAAAACACACTATAGAAAATTAAGTAATATCATTATTAAACACATATGCACCCAAGTAGTATAATATCCACATTTTTAGAGAAAATATTAAGGGAATTACGGGAAGAAATAGATAGCAAAACTATATTAGTGGGGGACATCAAACTTCACTTCTCTGAAATTGATAAATCTAACTTCAAAATAAACAAGAAAGAAGTTAAAGAAGTGAATAGAATTTCAGAAAAGGTAGATATAATAGACCTCTGGAGAAAACTGAGTGGGGATAAAAATGAATTAACCCTTTTTCTCAGTCATACAGAGTATATACACAAAAAGTGATGATGTACTAAGGCATAAAAAGCTCACAGTCCAATGCAGAAAGGCAGAAATAGTCAATACATCCTTTTCAGTTCAAGATGCAATAAAATTATTTGCAATAAAGGGCCATGGTAATATAGAACAAAAATTAATTGGAAATGAAATAATCTAATCTTAAGAATGAATGTGTCAAAGAACAAATCAGAGAAACAATTAATAACTTCATTCAAGAGAATGACGATAATGAAACAACATACCAAAACTTATGGGATGCAGTGAAGGCAGTTATTAGGGGAAGTTTCATATCTCTGAATGCTTACATTAATAAAAAAGAGTACAAGGAGGTCAATGAATTGAGCTTCCAACTTAAAAAGCTAGAAAAAGAACAAAATAAAAATCCTCAATAAAGTACAAAATTAGAAATACTGAAAACCAAAGAAGAGATTAGTAATATTTAAATTAAGGAAACTATTGAGTTAATAAACAATAGTAAGAGGTGGTGTACAAAAAACAAAACAAAACAAAACCCAAAACAATAAAATGGATAAAGTTTTAGACAATTACGTTAAAAAAAAGAAAGAAGAAAACCAAATTACCAGTAACAAAAATGAAAAGGGTGAATTCACCTCCAATGAAGAGGAAATTAAATCAATAATTAGGAATTATTTTGTCCAACTGTGTGGCCATAAATTTCACAATCTTTGGGAAATTGATGATTATTTACAAGAATATAATTTGCCCAGATGAACAGAAGAGGAAATAAAATACTTAAAGAACCTCATCTCAGGAAAAGAAATTGAACAAGCCATCAATGAACTTCCTAGGAAAAAAATCCCCAGAGCCAGATGAATTTATGAGCAAATTTCATGAAACATTTAAGGAACAATTAACTCCAATACTGCACAAACTATTTGAGAAAAAGAGTCCTACCAAATTCTTTTTACTATACAAATATGGTACCTGCACCTAAACTGGTAAGAGCAAAAACAAAAAATCTAAACCAGTTTCCCTAACGAATATAGATGCAAAAAATTTGAATTAAAATATAAGCAAAAAGATTACAGCAACTTATGTCAATAATAATGCACTATGGCCAGGTTAGATTTATACCAGGAATTCAGGGCTGGTTCAATATTAAGAAAATTATCAACATAATTGATCATTTCAACATCAAAACTATAAGTAATTTGGGAAAGCAAGGAATAGTTTACTTATCAGATTTATGGAAAAGTAAAGAATTCATGACCCAACAAGAGATAGAGAGCATTACAGAATGCAAAATGGATAATTTTGATTATGTTAAATTGAAAGGTTTTTGTACAAAAAAAGCCAATGCAACAAGAATTAGGAGGGAAGCAGAAAACTGGGAGAATATCTTCGCAACTAGTTTCTCTGATAAAGGCCTCATTTCTAAAATATACAGGGAACTGAGCCAAATATATAGGAATACAAGCCATTCCCCAATTGAGAAATGGTCAAAGGATATGAACAGGCAGTTTTCAGAGGAAGAAATCAAAGCTATCTACAGGCATATGACAAAATGCTCTGGATCACTACTGATTAGAGAAATGCAAATCAAAACAACTCTTAGATACCACATCTCTCCTGTCAGATTGGCTAAAATAACAAAACCAGTGGATAACAAATGCTGGAGAGGATGCGGCAAAATTGGAACATTGCTACATTGCTGGTGGAGTTGTGAGCTGATCCAGCCATTTTGGAGAGCAATTTGGAACTATGCCCAAAGGGCTGTAGATATGTTCATACCCTTTGACCCAGCAATACCACTTCTAGGGTTGTATCGCAAAGAAATCACACAAGCGGGAAAAGGACCCATATGTACAAGGATATTTATAGCAGCTCTTTTTGTGATAGCCAAGAAATGGAAATCAAAGGGATGCCCATCAATTGGGGAATGGCTGAACAAGCTGTTTTATATGAAAGTAATGGAATACTATTGTGCCATAAGAAATGGGGATGATACGGACTTCGTAACAATCTGGAGAAACCTACACGATATAATGCTGAGTGAGCGGAGCAGAGCCAGGAGAACATTGTACACAACCACAGATATATGGATTCTGTGAGGACCAACCCTGACATACTTCGCTCTTCTCAGCAATGAAAGGTGCAAGGACAACTCCAGGGGACTCACGATGGAGAATGCTATCTTCATCCAGAGAAAGAACTGTGAAGTTTGAATGCAGATTGAGGCACACTTCATGCTCACCTTTTTTCTTCTCTTTTGTTTTTGTTTTTGGGTTTTTTTTTTTTGGTTCTGTCTCTTCTTTCTCATGAATCACCCCATTGGTCATAATTCCTTTCCACAAGTTGACTAGTGTATAAATTAATTCAATGCGAAGTTATACATGGTAGTTATATGAGATTCCATGCCATCTTGGGGAGGGAGGGGGGAGGGAGGGGAGAAAATCTGGATCTCAAAATTATGTAGAACCATGTGTTGTAAACTAAAAATAAAAAAAAAATTAATACAAAAAAAACTAACAGAAACAATATGAGTATCTCAATAGATGCAGAAAAAAACTTTTGACAAAATACAACACCCGTTCACATAAAAAAACACTAGAGAGCATAGAAAGAAATGGAGCTTTTATCAAAATGATAAGTAGCCTCTACCTAAAGCCTTCATCAATCATTATATAATGGAGATAAGCTAGATGCATGTCCAACAAGATTTTTGGTGAAAAAAGGTTGTCCATTACCTGAACTGTTATTCAACATGATACTAGAAACGTTAGCTTTAGAAATAAGAGCATTAAAAGAAATTGAAGTAATTAGAATAGATTAAGAAAAAACTAAGTTATCAATCTTTGCAGATGACATGAGGATATCCTTAGAGAATAAGGAAAAAAAAACTAGTTCAAATAATAAATAACTTTAGTAAAGTTGCAGGATATAAAAGAAACCCGCATAAATCCATGGTATTCCTATATATTATTAACAAAGCCTAACAGCAAGAAATAGAAAGAGAAATTCCATTTAAATTCCTGTAGATATTATACAATATTTGGGAGTCCAATTGCCAAAACAAACCCAGGAACTATTTTATCACAATTACAAAATACTTTTCACACAAATAAAGTCAGACGTAAATAATTTGAAAAACATCAGTTGCTCCTGGATAGGCTGAGCCAATATAATAAAAATGACAATTTTACCTGAAATTAATCTACTTATTTACTGCCACACCATTCAAACAACCAAAAGTTATTTCGTAGGCCCCAAAAAATAATAACAAAATTCATCTTGAAAAACAAAGATTCAGAATATCAAGGAAATTAATTAAAAGAAATGCTAGGGAAGATGGCCTAAACATAACAGATCTTAAACTTTATTATAAAGCAGCAATCATCAAAAGTACTTGGTACTTCCTAAGAAAGAGAGTGGTGATATTTGATGGACAGAGGCAGAGCCAAGATGGCCACATGAAAACAGTGTCTTACCGGAGCTCTCTCACAAGGTCTGTCAGAGTCATATAATAAAGTGAATTTGAGCAGATTTGAGAGAGTTAGAAACTGCGAGCATTCTGTGTGGGGCAAATTTCCAAGCTGGAAGAGTCTGAAAGGCCGAAGGCATGAATCTGTAGGCTTGGAGAGTGCTTGGTGTGCGGAGCTGCTCCAGACCAAAGCAGAAGCAGCCAGCCAGCAAATCCATGTGGGAAACAGGATGGGAGAAAGCTGGGTGCCAGAAACCGCCAGGGATCCCCAGGCCTCCCAACACAGGACGGCAGTCTGTGGAAGAGGCAGTGCAATGCCACCGGCCATGAAACATCGACTCCTGAGGCTTGCAGCCCAAAGGAATGAAAGGTGGATCCTTGAACTTCCGGGACACATAATGGCCAGGTAAAGAGCTCTAATCCTTCCCCGCCTCACCCAGATAATTCCTTGGAAAAAAAAAGAATGCTGGAACAGAGTAGAAAGAAGCGGGGCTTCAATGATAAAATAGCAGAAGTTCATTAATCCCACAGGGGCAGAGCTAGCAGGAGTTAACAACAGGAGCCCAAATGTACTCTTTTTTTTTTTTTAATTTAAATTTATTTATTTAACATATTTGGTTTTCAGCATTGATTTTCACAACAGTTTGAATTACCAATTTTCTCCCCATTTCTACCCTCCCCCCCCACTCCAAGATGGCTTATATTCTGTTTGCCCTGTTCCCCAGTCAGCCCTCCCCTCTATCATCCCCCTCCCCTCTCATCCCCTTTTCCCTTCCTGTCTTGTAGGGCAAGATAAATTTCTACGCCCCGTTGCCTGTGTATCTTATTTTTTAGTTGCAATGCAAAAACTTTTTTTTTGAACATCTTATTTTAAAACTTTGAGTTCCAAATTCTCTCCCCTCTTCCCTTCCTACCCACACTCCCTAAGAAGTCGAACAATTCAACCTAGGCCACACATGTATCATTATGTATAACCCTTCCACAATACTCATGTTGTGAAAGGCTAACTACATTTTGCTCCTTTTCAACCAATCCCGCTTTATTGAATTTTCTTCCTTGACCCTGTCCCCTTTCCAAAGTGTTTGTTTTGATTACCTCCACCCCCATTTGCCCTCCCCTCCATCATCCCCCCCCTTTTATTTTTTTTTATCTTCCTCCCTCTTCTTTCCTGTGGGGTAAGACACCCAAATGAGTATGTATGGTATTCCCCCTCAGGCCAAATCTGATGAGAGCAAGGTTCACTCATTCCCCCCTAACCTGCCCTCTCCCCTCCTCCCACAGAACTGCTTCCTCTTGCCACCTTTACTGAGAAAATCCACCCCTTTCTATCTCTCCCTATCTCCCTCTCTCAGTATGTTGCTCTCTCATCCCTTAATTTCATTTTATTTCTTTTAGATATCTTCCCTTCATCTTCAACTCACCCTGTGTCTGCTCTCTCTCTTTTACATATATATATAATATATATATATATAATATATATATGTATGTATATACACATACATACACATACATACATATACACATAGATATATACATACATTCACATTCTCTTATATATATACATAAACATATACATATGTATATATACATATTCCCTTCAACTACCCTAATACTGAGGTCTCATGAATCATACACATCATCTTTCCATGTAGGAATGTAAACAAAACAGTTCAACTTTAGTAAGTGCCTTGCAATTTCCGTTTCTTGATTACCTTTTCATGCTTCTCTTGATTCTTGTGTTTGAAAGTCAAATTTTCTATTCAATTCTGGTCTTTTCATTGAGAAATCTTGAAAGTCCTCTATTTTATTGAAAATCCATATTTTGCCTTGGAACATGATACTCAGTTTTGCTGGGTAGGTGATTCTAGGTTTTAATCCTAGCTCCATTGACCTTCGGGATATCGCATTCCAAGCCCTTCGATCTCTTAATGTAGAAGCTGCCAGATCTTGGGTTATTCTGATTGGGTTTCCACAATACTCAAATTGTTTCTTTCTGGCTGCTTGCAATATTTTCTCCTTGATCTGGGAGCTCTGGAATTTGGCTGCAATATTCCTAGGAGATTTCTTTTTGGGATCTATTTGAGGAGGTGATCGATGAATTCTTTCAATTTCTTTTTTGCCCTGTGGCTCTAGAATATCAGGGCAGTTCTCCTTCATAATTTCTTGAAAGATGATATCTAGGCTCTTTTTTTAATCATGGCTTTCAGGTAGTCCAATAATTTTTAAATTATCTCTCCTGGATCTATTTTCCAGGTCAGTGGTTTTTCCAAGGAGATATTTCACATTGTCTTCCATTTTTTCATTCCTTTGGTTTTGTTTTATAATATCCTGATTCCTCATAAAGTCACTAGCTTCCACTTGCTCCAATCTAATTTTTAAAGTAGTATTTTCTTCAGTGGTCTTTTGGACCTCCTTTTCCATTTGGCTAATTCTGCCTTTCAAGGCATTCTTCTCCTCATTGGCTTTTTGGAGCTCTTTTGCCATTTGAGTTAGTCTGTTTTTTAAGGTGTTGTTTTCTTCAGTGTATTTTTCAGTATTTTTTTGGGTCTCCTTTAGCAAGTCAATGACTTGTTTTTCATGGTTTTCTAGCATCCTTCTCATTTCTCTTCCCAATTTTTCCTCTACTTCTCTAACTTGCTTTTCCAAATCCTTTTTGAGTTCTTCTATGGCCTGGGGGCAGTTCATGTTTTTCTTGGAGGCTTTTGTTGTAGGCTCTATGACTTTGTTGTCTTCTTTAGGCTATATGTTTTGGTCTTCTTAGTCACCAAAGAAAGAATCCAAAGTCTGAGACTGAATCTGGGCGCGTTTTCACTGCCTGGCCATATTCCCAACCAACTAACTTGACCCTTGAGTTTTTCAGTGGGGTATGCCTGCTTGTAGACTTACGAGTTCTATGTTCCACGTTTGGGGGGGAGGTGCCAGCTCTGTCAGACCCGCACTGCTCCTTCCCCAAAAACCCCCAACCCGAACTGTGCTTAGATCTTCGGCAGGCTGTGCACCCCTGCTCTGATCCACCACTTAATTCCTCCCAGCAGGTGGGCCTCGAGCCAGAAGTAACAACAGCTGTAGCTGCCCCACCTCTGCTGCCCCTGGGGCTGGAAGCCAAACCGCGAACTCCTTCCACTCCCGCAGCTTTTCCCACTAACCTTCTCCGCAGTCTTTGGTGTTTGTGTGTCGAGGGGTCTGGTAACTGCCCCAGCTCACTGAATCAGGGGTCTAGGGCCCCCTCCGCCCGGCTTCTGGTCTGGATGGTCCCTGCCGCTCAGGCTGGGCTCTGTTCCACTCCGTTCCCAGCTCCCAGCTCCCAGCTCCGTGTGGAATAGACTTCACCCAGAGACCATCCAGGCTGTCCTGGGCTGGAGCCCTGCTTTCCTCTTCTGTTCTGTGGGTTCTGCCATTCTAGAATTGGTTCAGAGCCATTTTTATAGGTTTTTGGAGGTACTCAGTAACTGAGCTCACTCTAGTTCCTGCTTACCAGCCTCCATCTACCCAGACGTACTGTTGTAACCCCAGGACAAGTGCCAGACAACACCTCAAACAACAAACAGCTAAGACCATTGCTGAAGAACAACAGTGCTGGAGAACACCCATAGGGAGTGAGATGTCAGGGAGCCAGACCCCTCCCCCACACCTCAGGAAACTGAAGGCTATATTTCTAAACTCACAATCCCCAGAATAAGAAAGCTGGGACAGACAGCCCTGACGCCTAAAGGCAGAAATTTGTTGTAAAGTCAGGAAAGGGCAAACCAACATGAAGAAGAACATAAAAAAAAAAAACTGAGGAAAATAGATTCTTTTTATGGAGACAGGCAGGATCAAAATACCAATATGAAAGGTGGCAGCAATGACACTATAGATACATCTCATACCTCAAAAGGTAATATGAACTGGTCTCCATCCCCAAAAGCACTGCTGAAAGAGCTAAAGGAGGATTTTAAAAACCAAATTAGGGAGCTAAAAGAAAATATGGAAAAAAAAAGATTGGCGAAATGGCTATGGAGATTCAGAATCTGGAGAGAGAAAAGCACACCCTGAGAGGCAAAATCAACCAATTGGAAAAGGAGACTCAAAAGCAAAATGAAAACACTAACTCATTAAAAATTAGAGTTGAGCAAGTAGAAGCTAATAAATCTGTGAGGCATCAAGAAGTAGTAAAACAAAATGTAAAGAATGAAAAAATAGAAAAAAATGTGAAATATCTGATTGGGAAAACAACTTACCTGGAAAATAGATCCAGGAGAGACAACTAAAGAGTTATTGGTCTACGGGAAATCCATGATGAAAAAAAAGAGTCTTGACAGTATCTTTGAAGAAATTATCAAAGACAACTGCCCAGAGGTCCTAGAACCAGAGGGCAAAATAGTCATTGAAAGAATTCACCGGTCACCCCCTGAAAGAGATCCCAAACTGAAAGCACCAAGAAATATTATAGCCAAATTTCAGAACTCTAAACTAAAGGACAAAATACTGCCAGCAGCCAAAAAGAAGCAATTCCAATATCGTGGAACTACAGTCAGGATCACACAAGATCTCTCAGCTTCCACATTAAAAGACAGGAGAAATTGGAATATGATATTCCAAAGGGCAAAGGAGTTGGGACAACAACTAAGGATCAAGTACCCAGCAAAACTAAGCATAATTTTTCAGACAAGGAGATGAACATTCAAAGAAATAAGGGAATTCCAGATCTTCCTGATGAAAAGGCAAGAACTCAAGGGAAAATTTGATCTCCAAATACAAAACTCAAGAGAGACATAAAAAGGTACCCTGGGGGAAAAACCAGCACAAAACTTATTAACCAATGAGGGCAGGTTGCTTGTATTTTTATGTGGGATTATATCATCTTACATATGTTTTATATATATATATATATATATATATATATATATATATATATATATATATATATATATATGTCAGTCTTGCGAATGGTACAGCTATTATGACAATTGAAAGGGATACACATAGATTGTGAATGCCTGTATAAATTAACTGATGTAAAGATAAAAAAAAAAACATAAGTAAGAGATGTAAAGGGAGTGCTATGAGAGAAGAGGTAACGAGGTAGTAGAAAAGGGCAAATTACACCAAATGAAGTGGCACAAAAACATATTATAGTAGAAGGAAAGAAGGGAGGGAGAAGAGCAGTATTTCAGCTTTACTGTCATCTGATCTGGTTCAAGAAGAGAATAACATACACTGATAAGTTTAGAAATCTGACTTGACCTAAGGGAAGTACAGGGGAAGGGGGAAAAAGGGAAGGGAGTTTTCAGAAGGGAGGGGAGAAGTAGCAAGTGGGAAACAGTAAGATAAGGGAGGGGAATAAAGAGGGAGGGTAAACTGAGGAAGGTGGCAGTCAAAAGCAAAACTTTGTTGAGGAGAAGAAGAGGAAAGCGAGAAATAAAAGCATAAATAGGGGGGAATAGGATGGAGAAAAAGACACAGAGAGAAATCATAACTCTAAACGTGAATGGGATGAACTCTCTCATAAAACAGAAGCAGATAGCAGAATGGATTAAAAACCATAATCCTACAATATGCTGCTTACAAGAAACACATCTGAAACAGGCGGATGCACACAGGGTAAAAGTAAAAGGCTGGAGTAAAATATATTGTGCCTCAGCTAAAGTAAAAACAGCTGGTGTAGCAATCCTAATCTCAGACAAAGCAAAAGTAAAGATAGATTTAATTAAAAGAGATAAGGAAGGACATTGTATCCTGCTAAAAAGAACCATAAACAATGAAGCAATATCATTGTTTAACACTTATGCACCAAGTGGTAAGGCATACAAATTCTTAGAGGAGAGGTTAAGGGAGTTACAGGAAGAAATAGACAGGAAAATTATAATACTGGGAGACCTCAACCTCCCCCTTTCTGAACTTGATAAATCTAACCTTAAAATAAATAAGAAAGAAGTTAAGGAGTTAAACAGAATTTTAGAAAAGGCAGATATGATAGACCTCTGGGGAAAACTGAATGGGGATAAAAGAGAATATACTTTATTCTCAACGGTACATGGCACACACTCAAAAATTGACCATGTACTAGGGCATAAAAACCTCAAAATCCAGTGCAGAAAGGCAGAAGTAGTCAAAGAACACTTTTCAGATCATGATGCAATAAGAATTATTTGTAACAAGGAACCATGGAAAAATAAGGTAAAAATTAATTGGAAACTAAACAATCTAATTCTAAAGAATGAGTGGGCCAAAGAACAAATCAGGGAAACAATTAATAACTTCATTCAAGAGAATGACAATAATAAAACAACATACCAAAACTTATGGGATGCAGAAAAAGCAGTTCTTAGGGGAAGTTTTATATCTCTTAATGTGTACATAAATAAAATAGGGAAAGAGGAGATCAATGATCTGGGCATACAGCTGAAAAAGCTAGAAAAAGGGCAAATTGAAAATTCCCAATTAAATACCAAATTAGAAATACTGACAATCAAAGGAGAGATTAATAAAGTTGAAACCAAGCAAACTATTGAATTAATAAGTAAAACAAAGAGCTGGTTTTATGAAAAACCAGTAAAATTGATAAACCTTTGGTCAATTTGATTAAAAAAAAGAAAGAAGAAAATCAAATTACCAGTATCAAAAATGAAAAGGGTGAGTTCACATCTAATGAAGATGAAATCAAAACAATAATAAGGAATTATTTTGCCAAATTGTATGCCCATAAATTTGACAGCCTTAGAGATATGGATGAATATCTATGGAAACATAAACTGCCCAGGTTGACAGAAAAGGAAGTAAAATTTCTAAATAACCCAATCTCAGAAAAAGAAATTGAGCATGCCATCAATGAACTCCCTACGAAAAAATCTCCCGGGACAGATGGTTTTGCATGTGAATTCTATCAAACATTTAAAAAACAACTAATTCCAATACTTTGCAGAGTATTTCGGAAAACAGGTGAAGAAGGAGTCCTACCAAATTCTTTTTATGACACAAATATGGTACTAATACCCTAACCAGGTAGAGTCAAAACAGAGAAAGAAAATTATAGACCAATTACTCTAATGAATATTGATGCAAAAATTTTAAATAAAATATTATCAAAAAGATTGCAGCAACTTATGACAAGAATAATCCACTATGACCAGGTAGGATTAATCCAGGAATGCCAGACTGGTTCAATATTAGGAAAACTATTAGCATAATTGACCACATCAACAGCAAAACTAGCAGAAATCATATGATCATCTCAATAGACGCAGAAAAAGCCTTGACAAAATACAACACCCATTCCTACTAAAAACACTAGAAAGCATAAGAATAAATGGAACCTTCCTTTAAATTATAAATACCATCTACCTAAAACCATCAACAAGCATTATTTGTAATGGGGATAAGCTAGATGCATTCCCAATAAGATCAGGGGTGAAACAAGGATGTCCATTATCACCCCTATTATTCAATTTGGTTTTAGAAATGTTAGCTGTAGCAATAAGAGAAGAAAAAGAAATTGAAAGAATTAGAGTAGGAAAAGAAGAAGCTAAATCATCACTTTTTGCAGATGATATGATGACTTATTTAGAGAATCCTAGAGAATCAAGTAAAAAACTACTTGAAATAATAAACAACTTTAGCAAAGTTGCAGGTTATAAAATAAACTCACATAAATGCTCAGGATTCCTATACATTACTGACAAAGCCCAACAGCAAGAGATAGAAAGAGAAATTCCATTCAAAGTTACTGTAAACTCTATAAAATATTTGGGAGTCTATTTGCCAAGACAAACCCAGGGCCTGTATGAACATAACTATGAAACACTTTTCATGCGAATAAAGTCAGATTTAAATAAATTGTAAAATATGTGTTTCTAATGGTTAGGCCGAGCTAATATAATAAAAATGAAAATTTTACCTAAATTAATCTATCTATTCAGTGCCATACCAATTGAACTACCAAAAATTATTTTACTGAGCTGGACAAAATAATATCAAAATTCATCTGGAAAAACAAGAGCTGTAGAACATCTAGGGTATTAATGAAAAGAAATGCTAGAGAAGGTGGCCTAGCCATACCAGATATTAAACTGTAATACAGAGCAGCAGTCATCAAAACTACCTGGTACTGGCTAAGAAACAGAGGTGTGGATCTCTGGAATAGGATAGGAATACAAGATGGAGAAGTCAGCAACTATAGCAATCTACTCTTTGATAAACGCAAAGAGGCCAGCTTCTGGGTTAATAATTCACTATTTCACAAAAACTGTTAGGAAAAGCGAAAAATGTTAGGGCAGAAACTGGGCATAGACCAATACCTTATACCATATACCAAAATAAAGTCAAAATGGGTTCATGATTTAGGAGTAAAGGCTGATACTATAAGTAATTTGGGAGAGCAAGGAATTGTTTACTTATCAGATTTATGGAGAAGAAAAGAATTCATGACCCAGCAAGAGACAGAAAGCGTGACAAAATACAAAATGGATAATTTTGATTATGTTAAATTGAAATGTTTTTGTACAAACAAAGCCAATGCAACAAAAATTAGGAAGGAAGCAGAAAATTGGGAGAAAATCTTTACAACTAGTATCACTGCTAAAGGCCTCATTTCTAAAATATACAGGGAACTGAGCCAAATATATAGGAATACAAGCCATTCCCCAACTGAGAAATGGTGAAAGGATATGAACAGGCAGTTTTCAGAGGAAGAAATTAAAGCTATCTATAGGCATATGAAAAAATGCTCTAAATCACTACTGATTAGAGAAACGCAAATCAAAACAACACTTAGATACCACATCTCTCCTGTCAGATTGGCTAAAATAACAAAACAGTAAAATGATAAATGCTGGAGAGGATGTGGGAAAATTGGAACGTTGTTATATTGCTGGTGGAGTTGTGAGATGATTCAGCCATTTTGGAAAGTAATTTGGAACTACGCCCAATCGGCCACAGTAATGTTCATATCCTTTGACCCATTAATACCACTTCTAGGGTTATATCCCAAAGAAATCATGAAAGAGGGAAAAGGACCCATATGTCCAAAATTATTTATAGCAGCTCTTTTTGTGGTAGCCAAGAATTGGAAATCAAAGGGATGCCCATCAATTGAGGAATGGCTGAACAAGCTGTGGTATATGAAGGTAATGGAATACTATTGTGCCATTAGAAATGGGGATGATACGGACTTCATAATAACCTGGAAAAACCTACACGACACAATGCTGAGTGAGCGGAGTAGAGCCAGGAGAACCTTGTTCACAACCACAGATATATGGATTCCGTGAGGACCAACCGTGACAGACTTCGCTCTTCTCAGCAATACAATGTGCAAGAACAACTCCAAAGGACTCACGATGGAGAATGCTATCTACATCGAGAGAAAGAACTATGAAGTTTGAATGCAGATTGAGGCACACTTCATGCTCACCTTTTTTCTTCTCTTTTGTTTTTGTTTCTGTTTTTTTTTTTTGGTTCTGTTTCTTCTTTCTCATGATTCATTCCATTGGTCATAATTCTTCTCCCCAACTTGACTAGTGTATAAATTAATTCAATGCGAAGTTATACATGGTAGTTATAAGGGATTCCATGCCATCTTGAGGAGGGAGTGGGGAGGGAGGGAAGAAAATCTGGAACTCAAAATTATGTAGAACCGTGTGTTGTAAACTAAAAATAAAAATAAAAAAAAAGAAAGAGAGTGGTTGATCAGTGGGATAGTTTAGTACACAAGACATAGTGGTCAATGACAATAGTAATCTACTGTTTAGTAAACCCAAAGAATCCGGATTTTGGAATGAGAACTCACTACTTGACAAAAAGTGCTGGGAAAACTGGAAAATAATATGGCAGAATCTGGGCATAGACCATATACCAAAATATAGTCAAAATGGGTTCATGATTGAGATATAAAGACTGATATTATAAGCAATCGGGGAGAGTAAGTGATAGTTTACCTGTCAGATTTATCGAGAAGTGAAGAATTTAAGACCAAACAAGAGATAGAGAGTGTTCTGAAATACAAAATGAGTAATTTTATCATATTATATTGAAAAGCTTTTGTACAAATAAGGCCAATGCAGCCAAGTTTAGAAGGGAAGCAGAAAATTGGAAAAGAATTTTTACAAGTGATGTCTCTGTTGAAAGCCTCATTTCTAAGATATACCAAAAACTGAGCCAAATTTATAAGAACGCTAGTCATTCCCCAATTGATAAGTAGTCAAAGGATATGAACTGGCAGTTTTCAGAGGAAAAATTAAAGATATCTATAGTCATATAAAATGCTCTAAATGACTATTGATCAGAGAAATGCAAATCAAAATAATTCTTATGTAACACATCCCACCTGTCAGATTGGCTTACATGACAAAATGGGAAAATGATAAATGCTGGAGAAGATGTGGGAAAATTGGAATACTAATGCATTGTTCCTGGAGTTGTGAACTGATCCAACCATTGTAGAGAGCAATTTGGAAATATGTCTAAAGGGCTATAAAATGTGTGTAACTTTTTACCTAGCAATACCACTTCTAGGGCTGTATCCCAAAGAAATCATACAAGTGGGAAAAGGACCCATATGTACAAAAACATTTATAGCAGCTTTTTCTGTGGTGGCAAAGAATTGTAAATCAAGGGGATGCCCATCAATTAGGGCATGGCTGAACAAGTTGTGGTATATTAATTTAATGGAATACTATTGTGTTATAAAACTAAGGATTGGAGGAATTCACAATAACCTGGAAAGACTTATGTGAACTGATACTGAGTGAGGAGAGCAGAACCAGGAGAATATTGTATGCAATTACAGAAACATTGTGAGATGAATAATTTTGATAGACTTGGCTCCTCTCAGCGATGCAAGGTTCTTACACAACTTCAAAAGACTCTTGATGGAAAAAGCTATCAATATCCAGAGAAAGAATTATGGAGTCTGAATGCAGATTGAAGCAAACTATTTGCTCTATTTTTTTGTTTTGTTTTGTTTCTTCTTTCTCATGGTTCATTCTATTGGTTATAATTCTTCTTTACAACATGACTAATGTGAAAATAAGAGTGAAAAAAAAGAAATTTTTGTACATTATTTTTTGCGTTTCTACCTCAGGGTGGGATCCCCACCTGTAGTAGTAATCAGCTAAGTTTTGGGTAAGCAGGCAATTTTTAGGGCACCTTTTCTAGCCCCCTCCTCAAACCAAGAAGTAAGCAATGTGATCCTTAAAATGCTGCTCAGACACCTGGGGCTGTCAAATCCCACTGTTGCTTCCAATGAGAGGACAACTCTATGGCCTAGGCTTCCTGGCTTCGGGATGGTGACCACAGGTCTTAGTGTATCTACACCTCCCTCTTCATCACTTACCTATTTCCACAAGATTTTGAGATAAGTAAAAATGGTAAAATGGAATGGTGAAGTCTTTAGATTTGTGCATAATTTGGATTTAAGTAACACAGAGTTACACAAAGTTATAGGTCTCACTCTCTCCTCCAGTCATTACAGTGTAGTGGCAGGACAGAATCAAGACTGTTGGTGATAGCTCAATATGCATTGGTTGACCTTAGCATCTTTGATGTCTGACTAAGCTCAAAGCCATCCACAGCTCCTGCTTCAGCTACCTTCATTGATTGTTCTCATTTGCCCATTGCAAAAGGGGAAGTGTTTATGTATTTGGTGTAGACACTTCCCTGACTCACCTCTGTTACCTTGAACTTGGTTTACCCAGTCTGTAGAATTGGTTTACCCAGATGTGACTGATGTGCATGCTACAGCTTATTCAAACCACAGGTGACAGTTAGGTGGAACAGGTGGATACCTAAGGTGGAAAACAGCCCTGAAAAGAGTTCAGGCATTGTTCACATCAGAGGTGCTAGTCTTCCCTGAACACACTTTACACTCCTGTGATGAATCAGGGAAAGCATCTATACTTTACTTTCAGGACCTAATTGTCCTGTGGTATGTAATTCTCAAAAAAAAAATTCATGCCTCCATAGTAAGACAAGTAAATAACCCAATTATGTTGATAATCTTGACATAATTTTAGTAAAAATTTGAAATTATTTTGTATATGTTAATGAACTAAATTCAAAGTGGCATAGATAAAAATTAGTCTGTTCCCTTGAGGGATTTAAGGGCATTAGGACAGCAAAGAGTAATGGGAATTGAGTAAACCACACTGACTCTTATCTTGTGACAAATTTCATTTCCTTTTCTGTTTAATTATGGGTCTAGTTCAATTTATGTGTGTTAACAAAATATTTTTTTTAATTAGGGGAATTCTGAAAGGATTTTGTTGCATAGTTTGAACCTACCCATGCATGGCTGGGAAATCTGACCATCTCTACCTGCTGCTTAGAGACCCCTTACTAAGGAGGTAGGTTATTCTAACAAGAAATTGTCAGATCCAAAAACTGATGTAAAGAGTTTTCTCACAAGTGTAACCCATATGTCTTTTAAAAAATATTTATTTTTAGTTTTCAACATTTGCTTCCATAAGTTTTAAGTTTTCTACCCCTCCCTCCTTACCTCTGTTTGCAAAATCACATGCAATCTGATATAGGCTCTACACATACATTCCTATTAAACACATTTTCACATTGGTCACATTGTATAGCCAAATTTTAATGAATAGGAGAAACCATGAGTTAAAAAAAAACAAACAAAAAAACATAAAACAGTTTACTTCACTCTGCATTCAGACTACATAATTCATTCTCTGGATGTCAATAGCATTTCCCATCATGAGTCCTTTGGAATGGTTTTAGGTCCTTGTATTGATGAGAAGGGCTAAGTCTATCAAAATAGGTCATCACAAACTGTGACTGTTACTGTGTACAAGGTTCTCCTGGTTCTGCTCAATTCACTCAGCATCACTTCACATAAGTCTTCCCAGCTTTTTCTGAAGTCCTCTGGTTCATCATTTCTTGTAGCACAATAGTATTCCATTACAATCACATACTACACCTTGTTCAGCCATTCCCCAATTTATGGGAATCTCCTTAATTTCTACTTCTTGGCCACCACAAAAAGAGGTGCTATTAATATTTTTTTTTATAAGTGTGCATCCTTTTCCCATTTTCATGATCTCTTTGGGATATAGACTTAGTAGCAGCATTGATGAGTCAAAGGGTATGCACAGTTTTATAGCCCTTTGGGCATAGTTCCAAATTGCTCTCCAGAATGGTTGAATCAGCTCACAGCTCCACCAACAATGAATCAATGTTCCAACTTTCTCACATTTTCTCAAACATTTGTCATTTTCTTGTTTTGACATATCAGCCAATCAGAGAGGTGAGATGTGGTACCTCAGATTTGCATCTCTCTAATCAGAATTGACTTAGAGCATTTTTTTCATATGACTATAGATAGCTTTAATTTCTTCATCTGAAAACTGCCTGTTCATTTCTCTGGTCAGTTTCTCAATTGGGAAATGACTTGTATTCTTGTAAATTTGACTAAGTTCTCTGTATATTTTAGAAATGAGGCCTTTATCAGAGACACTAGTGTGAAACTTCTTTCCCAGTTTTCTGCTTGTCTCTCAATCTTGGTTGCATTGGCTTTGTGCAAAAAAAAATCAATTTAATGTAATCAAAATAATTCACTTTCAATTTCACAATGTTCTCTTCCTCTAGTTTGGTCTTAAATTACTCCATTCTGCATAAATTTGACAGATAAACTGTTCCATGCTCCCCTAATTTGTTTAAACTATTACCCTTTATACATTAATTGTATAGAAATTTGATCTTTATTTTGGTATGCAGTGTCAGATGTTTGTTTTTGTGCCTAATTTCTGGCATACTATGTGTTATCCAGTTTTCCCAGCAGTTTTTGTCAAATAATGAGTTCATACCCTAGAATCTGGATTCTTCATGTTTATGAAAAGCTAGATTGCCATAGTCATTGACTACTGTGTCTTGTTTACCAAACCTGTTCCACTGATCTACCCCTCTATTTCTTAGCCAATACTAAGTAGTTTTGATGATTGCTACTTCATAATACAATTCAAGATCTGGTATGCCTAGACTTCCTTCCCTAGCATTCCTTTTAATGAATTCCCTTGATATTCTGGACCTTTTCTTTTTCCAGATGAGTTTTGGTATTTTTTTTCTAGCTGTACAAAATAATTTTTGGTACTTTTATTGGGAAGGCACTGAATAAGAAAGCTAATTTAGGTAGAATTTTCATTTTTATTACATTAGTTCAGCCTACCCAGGAGCAATAGATGTTTTTCCAGTTATTTATGTCTGACTTTATTTGTATAAAAAGTGTTTTGTAATTTTGTTCATATACTTCCTGAGTTTGTTTTGGCAAGTAGACTCCCAAATATTTTATAATGTGTACAGTAACTGTAAATTGAATTTCTCTTGCTCTTGCTCTTGGGCTTTGCTAGTAATATGCAGAAATACAAAGGATTTATGTGGGTTTATTTTATATCCTGCCACTTTGCTAAAGTTATTTATTATTTCATGCAGTTTTTTACTTGATTCTCTTAGATTCTGTGGGGATATCCTCATATCATCTACAAAAAGTGAAAATTTAGTTTCTGTTTTGACTATTCTAATTTCTTCATTTTCTTTTAATGCTCTTATTGCTAAAGCTAACATTTCTAGTATATTTAATAACAGTTGTGATAATGCATAACCCTGTTTCACCCCCAATCTTGTTGAAAATGCATCTAGTATATCTCCGTTACATATAATGCTTGATGAATGCTTTAGGTAGAGACTACGTATCATTTTAAGGAAGGCTCCATTTCCTTTCTATACTCTCTAGTGTTTTTAATAGTAATTGGTGTAGTATATTGTCAAGAGCTTTTTCTACATCTATTGAGATAATGATATGGTTTCTGTTAGTTTTGTTGTTGAAATAATCAATTATGCTGACAGTTTTCCTAATATTGCCCTGAGTTCCTGGTATAAATCCAATTTGAGCATAGTGCATTATTCTTGAGATAAGTTGCTGTGATCTTTTTGCTTATATTTTAATTAAAATTTTTGCATCTATATTCATTAGGGAAATTGGTCTATAATTTGCTTTCTGTTTTTGCTCTTCCCAGTTTAGATATCCATACCACAATTGTATAGTAAAAAGAATTTGATAGAGCTCCTTCTTTGCCTATTTTCCAAAATAATTTATGTAGTATTGGAATTAATTGTTCTTTAAACATTTCATAGAATTTGCTTGTAAATCCACCTGACTCTGGAGATTTTTTTCCGAGGGAGTTCATTGATGGCTTGATCAGTTGTTTTTTTCTGAAATAATATTATTTAAGTATTTTACTTCCTCTTCTTCTCATCTATACAATTTATATTTTTGTAAATATTCATCTATTTGACTAAGATTGTTTAATTTATGGGCATAAAGTTGGACCAAATAAGTTCCAGTTATTGTTTTAATTTCATCTTTATTGGAGGTGAATTCACCCTTTTCCTTTTTGATACTGGTAATTTGGTTTTCTTCTTTTAATTTCAATGAAATTAACTTAAGGTTTATCTGTTTTATTTTTTTCATAAAACCAGCTCTTAGTTTTATTTGTTAGTTCAATAGTTTTATAAATTTCAATTTTATTAATTTCTTCTATATTTTTCAGTATTTCTAATTTGTTGTTTGATTGAGGACTTTTAATTTGATCTTTTTCTAGCTTTTTTTTAGTTTCATATCCAGTTCATTGACTTCCTCTTCCTATATTTTATTCACATAAGCATTCAGAGATATGAAACATCCCCTAAGAACTACATTCACTGTATCTCATAAATTTTTATATGTTGTCTCATTATTTTCATTGTTTTGAATGAAGTTGTTGGTTGTTTCTATGATTTGTTGTTTGACACACTCATTTTCTAGGAATAGATTATTTAATTTCCAATTAATTTTAGTCTATCTTTTCATGGTCTTTCATTACATATAATTTTTATTGCATCACGATCTGAAAAAGATGCTTTGATTATATCTGCCTTTCTTCACTGGATTGTAAGGTTTTTCTGCCCTAGTAGATGGTCAGTTTTCATCTATGTGCCCTTTACAGTGGAGAAAAAAGCATATTCCTTTCAATCCCCATTCAATTTTCTCCAGACATCTACCATATTTCCCTTTTGGAAAATTCTGTTCACTTCTATAACTTCTTATTTATTTTGAGGTTAGATTTATCAGTTTCAGAAGGGGGAGGCTGAGGTCCCCCACTAGTATAATTTTGCTGTCTATTCTCTTAACTTCACCTCTAAGAATTTGCATGCCACACCACTTAGTTCATATGTTTAGTCATGATATTATTTCATTGTGTACAATATCTTTTAGCAGGATATAGTTTCTTTCCTTATTTCTTTTAATTATATCTATTTTTGCTTCTGCTTTGAGATTAGGATTGCTACCTCTCATTTTTGTTTTATTTCAGCTGCAGCATAATATAGTCTATTCCATACTTTTACCTTCTCCCTGTGTGTGTTCCCCTGTTTCTTAGGCTAACAGTTTTTAATCCATTCTGCTACCTGCCTCCATTTTATGGGAGATTTCACCCCATTCACATTCACAGTTATGATTACTATCTGTGTTTTTCTCTCCATCCTATCTCCCCCACCCTTCCCCAGTTAGGCTTTTATTTCACCTTTCTCCCTTTCCCTTCTCAAAAGATTTTTGCTTTTGACCATCACTTCTCTCAATCTTCCCTCCTTTCTATCATCTCCCTTCCCATCTCTTTCCAATTTCCCTATCTGTTGACTGTAGGGCAAGTTAGTTTCTATACTTAACTGAGTATGCTATTCCCTCCTTGAACAAAATCTGATAAGCCTAATGTTCCAGCAATGCTCATCACTCTCCCTTCTTTCCCTCTACTATAACATGTTTTGTGCCTCTTCATTTAATATAATTTACCTTTTCCTGTCTTCTCTTTTCCTCTTATCCCATTACAATTCCTTTGAACTGCTTAATGAGTTTTATTATCATCACATCAGTTAATTTATACCCACCCCCTCTGTCTATGTATAGTCTTTTAAAATTTGGTAATACATATAAGATTCTAAAGATGATTAAGTATCATCCTCCCATGTAGGGATGTAAACAGTTTGCCCTGATTGAAAAATATGACGTTTTAATTTTTTAAAGTTAGATTCCTTATTTTTAGTTTGCAAGAATCAGTTCCACTTGTTTTTGAGTTTCAAATTTTCTTTCCTTCCCTCCCCTCCCCCTCCCTAAAAAGATGGCATGTAGTCTGATATAGATTCTATATATACCTTTCCATTAAACTTATTTACACAATAGTTAAGGTGTAACGAAGAATTATGACCAATGTAATGAATAATGAGAGAAGAAACAGAACCCAAAAAAGAAGAGAAAAAAAGAGAGCAAATAGTTTGCCTCAATCTGCATTCAGAATCCATAGTTCTTTCTCTGGATGTAGATAGCTTTTTCCATCTTGAGTCCTTTGGAGCTGTCTTTGAGTCTTGTATTGCTGAGAAGAGCCAAGTCTATCAAAGTTGGTAGTCACAGAATCAATATGTCTGTGATTGTGTACAATGGTCTCCCTCCTGGTTCTGCTCCTAACACTCAGCATCATATCATGTAGGTCTTTCCAGGTTATTATGAACTTCTTATCTTCCCATTCTTATAGCACAATAGTATTCCATTAAATTCATATACCACAATTTGTTCAGCCATTCCCCAATTGATGAGGACGAAGTTAAATATGTTTATAGGCATATCAAAAAATGTTCTAAATCACTATTGATTAAAGAAATGCAAATGAAAATATCTCTTAGGTAGCACATCTCTCCTGTCAGATTGGCTAACATGGCAAAACAGAAATTTGATAAATTCTGGAGAGGATGTGGGAAAATTGGAACATTAATACATTTTTGATGGAGTTGTGAATATATCCAGTCATTCTAAAGAGCAATTTAAAACTATGCCCAAAGGGATATAAATATGTGCATACCCTTTGACCCAGCAATACCACTCCTAAGACTATATTCCAAAGAGATCACACAAGTGGGAAAGGGACCTGTATGTACAAAAAAATTTATATCAGCTCTTTTTGTGGTAGCAAAGAATTAGAAATAGTATGGCTTTCAAAAATATTCCCCTTGTTTACCTTTTTATGCCTCTCTTCATTCCTGAATTGGAAGATCAAATTTTCAATTGAGATCTCACCTTTTTATCAGGAAGGTCATTGAATGTCTATCTCCTTGCTTGAAAGGTTATGCTCAATTTTGCTGGGTAGTTGATCCTTGGATGTAGTCCAAGTTTCTTTGCTTAACAGAATATCATATTCCAATCCCTCTTATCTATTAATGTAGAAGCTGCAAGTTCCAGCGTGTTCCTGACTTTAGTTCCTTGGTATTTGAATGTTTTCTTTTTAGCTGTTTGTAGTATTTTCTCCTTGACCTGCTAATTCTGGAATTTCAGTATGCTATTACTTGTGTCTTCAATTTTGGATCTCTTTCAGCAGTTGTTCAGTGGATTCTTTTGATGATTATTTTGCCCTCTGGTTTTATGACTTTGGAAAAGATTTCCTTGATGATGTCTTGGAAGATACTGTCCAGGCTCTTTTTTTCACCTTGGCATTCCATTAGACCAGAAATTCTTAGATTATCTCTCCTGGAACTATTTTCCAGGTGATTTGTTTTTCCAGTGATTTATTTTATGTTTTCTTCTACTTTTTCATTGTTTAGACTTTTGTTGGCTGGTTCTTGACGCCTCCTAGAGTAATTAGCTTCTACTTGCCAAGTTTTTATTTTTTAATTAATTGTTTTCTTCAGTTAACTTTTGTATCTTCTTTTCCGTTTGGCCAATTTTACTTTTTAATGTGATATTTTCTCCCCTCAGGTGTTGTTTCTCCTTATCCATTAGGCCAATTTTACTTTTTAAGGAGTTATTGTCATCATTAATTTTTGTCCCATTTTGTCAATTATATTTTAAAAGAATTGATTTGGGGGTGGGCCCAAGATGGCATTGTGAAACAAATGAACTAGCAGAGTTCTCTCACAAACTCTGCCAGATACATCTGAAAAAGTGAATCTGAGCAGATTTGAGAGAGTTAGAAGGCTGAGGGAGCAGGAGCACCAGGCACAGGCAAGATTGAAACAGAAGAAACTTGGAACAGAGCAGCCTGAGCCCCAGAAGCAGAGATCCACTTCAGAAACCAGGAGGAAAAAAACAACATCATGAAAAAGAATAGTAAGAAGCTTTCAAAAACAACTGACTCCTAATATGCAGACAGGGAAAATCAAAATACCAATTCAGAAGAGGACAGTATGGACACTACATTCACATCTGAAAACTCAAAAAGGAGAGTGAACTGGTCTCCAGACCAAAAAGCATTCCTGGAAAAACTGAAGGAGGACTGTAAAAACCAAAATAGGGAGGTTAAAGAAAAAATAGTAAAAATAGAAAAAAAAATTCACTGAGGAAAACAATTTATTGAAAAGCGAAATCGTTGAAATGGTGAAGGAGAATCAGAATATAAATGGAGGAAATGTCTCACTGAAGAGTAAAAGTAAACAAATGGAAAAGGAGATAGAGAAGATAAAGGAAGAAAACAAAGTATTAAAAATTAGAATTGGCCAAGTATAAGCTAAGGACTCTATGAGACAACAAGAATCAATCCAACAAAATATAAAGAATGAAAAAAGAAGAAAACATGAAATATCTAATTGGAAAAACAACTGACCTGAAAAGTAGATCCAGGAGAGACAATCTAAGAATTATGGTTCTACCTGAAAGCTACGATGAAAAAAAGAGCCTGGACAGTATCTTCCATGAAATCCTTAAGGAAAATTGCCCAGAGATCCTGGAACCAGCAGGTAAAATTTTCATCAAAAGAATCCACTGATCACCCCCTTAAAAAGATGCCAAAGTGAAAAATAAGACATAAGGAAGGACACTACATCCTGCTAAAAGGGACCATAAACAATGAAGCAATATCATTATTTGACATATATGCACCAAGTGGTATAGCCTGCAAATTCTTAGATAAGAGTTTAAGGGAGTTTCAAGAAGAAAGAGACAGCAAAACCAGAATAATGGGGGACTCCAACCTCCCCCTCTCTGAACTTGATAAATCTAATCTCAAAATAAACAAGAAAGATTTCAAGGAGGTGAATAGAATTTCAGAAAAGGCACGTATGATAGACCTCTGGAGAAAAGTGAATGGGGATAAAAAAGTGTATACATTTTTCTCAGTGGAACATGGCACATACTCAAAAATTGACAATATACTAGGCCATAAAAACTGCACAATCCATTGCAGAAAGGTAGAAGTATTAAAAGCATCCTTTTTAGATCATGATGCAATAAAAATTATTTGTAATAAAGAACCAGGGGAAAATAAGCTAAAAATTAATAGGAAACTAAATAATCTAATTCTACAGAATGAGTGGGCCAAAGAACAAATAATAGAAAGAATTAATAACTTCATTCAATAGAATGACAATAATGAGACAACATATGAAAATGTATGGGATGGGCAAACAGAAGTTCTTAGGGGAAGTTTTATATCTCTAAATACTTACATGAATAAAACAGAGAAAAAGGCAATCAATTAATTGGAAATGCAACTGAAAAAGCTGGAAAAAGAACAAATTGAAAATCCCTGATTAAATATCAAATTAGAAATACTGAAAATCAAAGGAGAGAATAAAAAATTGAAACCAAGAAAAGAAAGAAAATCAAATTACCTGTATTAAAAATGAAAAGGGTGAATTCACCTGCAATGAAGAGGAAATTAAAACAATAATTAGTGATTATTTTTTTTTTCCAATTGTGGTGCCCATAAATTTGAGAACCTTAGGGAAATGCATGAATGTTTCAAAAACGTAAATTGGTGAGGTTAACAAAAGAGGAAGCAAAATACATAAATAACCCCATCTCAGAAAAAGAAATTGACCAAGCCATCAAAGAACTCCCTAGGAAAAAATCTCCAGGGCCAGATGGTTTTATATATGAATTCTATCAAACATTTAAAGAAAAATTAATTCCTATACTTTATAGACTATTTGGGAAAATAGGTGAAGAAGGAGCCCTACCAAATTCTTTTTATGAAACAAATACGGTACTAATACCAAAACCAGGTAGGGTCAAAACAGAGAAAGAAAATTATAGAGAGTTTCCCTAATGAATATTGATGAAAATAATTTTAAATAAAATATAAGCAAAAAGATTGCAGCAACTTATCACGAGAATAATATGCTATGACTAGGTGGGATGTATTCCAGGAATGCAAGGCTGGTTCAATATTAGGAAAATTGTCAATACAATTGATCATATGAACAACAAAACTAGCAGAAACCATATGATTATCTTGATATATGCAGAAAAAGCCTTTGACAAAACACAACACCCATTCCTATTAAAAACACTAGAAAACTAGGAAACATAGGAATAAATGTAGCCTTCCTTAATATTAAAAAAAGCATCTACCTAAAACCATCAGCAAGCATTATATGTAATTGGGATAAGGTAGATGCATTCCCAAAAAGATCAGGGGTGAAACAAGCATGTCCATTATCACCCCTACTATTAAATTTGTACTAGAAATTTCAGCTACAGCAATAAGAAAAAAAAAGTAAGGAATTAGAACAGGCAAAGAAGAAACCAAATTATCACTTTTTGCAGATGATGTGATGATTTACTGAGAGAATCATAGGGAATCATGTAAAAAAAACTACTTGAAATAATAAAAAACTTTAGCAAAATTGAAGGATATAAAATGAAGCCACATAAATCCTCATCATTGCTATACTCCACTAACAAAGTCCAAGAGCAAAAGATAGAAAGAAAAATTCCATTTAAAGTTACTGTAGACACTGTAAAATATTAGGAAGTCTACCTGCCAAAAAACCCCAAAAATATTTTTCACAGAAATAAAGTCAGATCAACATAAATGGAAAAAAAAATATCAGTTTCTCATGGTTAGGCAGAGTTAATATAATAAAAATGACAATTTTACCAAAATTGTTTTATTTATTCAGCACCATACCAATTGAACTACCAAAAAGTATTTTACAGAACTTTATAAAATAATAACAAAATTCGTCTGGAAGAACAAGAGGTCTAGAATATCTAGGGATTTAATGAATAAAATGTTAGGGAAGGTGGCCTAGCCACACCAGATATTTAACTGTAGTATAAAGCAGTAGGCATTAAAACTACTTGGTGTTGACTACAAAACAGAGGCATGGATCAATGGAATAGGTTAGGTACACAAGACACAATAGTCAATGACAACAGCAATCTACTCTTTGATAAACCCAAAGAATCTAGCTTCTGGGCTAAGGATTCACTATTTCACAAAATTTGCTGGGAAAATTGGAAAATGGTATGGCAGAAACTGGGCATACACCAATATCTTACAGTGTATACCAAAATGAAGTCAAAATGTGTTCATGATTTAGGAATAAAGGCTGATACTATAAGTAACTTCGGAGAGCAAGGAGTAATTTACCTATCAGATTTATGGGAAAGCAAAGAATTCATGACACAATGAGAGATAGAGAACATTACAAAATTTAAAATGGATAATTTTGATTGTCAAATTGAAAAGTTTTTGCATTAAAAAATCCAATGCAACGAAGATTAGGAGGTAAGCCAAAAACTGGTGAAAAATCTTTACAACTAGTGTCTCTGATATAGGCCCCATTTCTAAAATATACGAGGAACTGAGCCAAATTTATAGGAATACAAGTAATTCCTCAATTGAAAAATGGTCAAAGGATATACACAGGCAGTTTTCTGAGGAAGAAATGAAAGATATCAATAGGCATGCGAAAAGTGCTCTAAATCAATACTGATTAGAGAAATGCATATCAAAACACCTCTTAGGTACCACATTTCTGCTTTCAGATTCGCTAAAATGACAAAACAAGAAAATGATAAATGCTGGAGAGGATGGGGAAATATCAGAACACTGTTATATTGCTGGTGGTGTTGTGAACTGATCCAGCCATTCTGGAGAGCATTTGGAACTACATCCAAAATGCTATAGAAATGTTCCTACACTTTGACCCAGCAAGACCACTTCTAGGGCTGTATCTCAAAGAGATCACACAAGTGGGAAAAGGACTCATATGTACAAAAATATTTATAGTGGCTCTTTTTGTAGTAGCAAAGAATTGGAAATCAAAGGAATGCCCATCAATTGTGGAATGGCTGAACAAGTTGTGGTATATGAAGGTAGTGGAATACTATTGTGCGATAAGAAATGGGGATGATACAAACTTCATAATAATCTGGAAAATCTACATGATATAATGCTGAGTGAATGGAGCAGAATCAGGAGAACATTATACACAACCACAGGTATCATGGGTTCTGTGATGACTAACCTTGATAGACTTCACTCTTCTCAGCAATATAAGGCTCAAAGACTACTCCAATGGACTCATGATGGAGAGAGCTTTCTACATCCACAGAAAGAACTATGAATTCTGAATGCAGATTGGGCCAAACTTTGTGCTCTCCTTTTTTTCTCTCTTTTTTTTGGTTTTGTTTCTTTTTTCTCCTGATTCATTCCATTAGTCATAATTCTTCTTTATAACTCAACTATTGTGTAAATAAGTTTAATGTAAAGATATATGTAGAAGGTATATCAGATTCCATGCTGTCTTGTTGATGGCGGGGAGAAGGGGGGAAGAAAATCTAGAACTAAAAATCATATGGAACTGAATATGGCAAACTCAAAAAATAAAAATAAAAATCTTAATTAAAAAAAGAATTTATCAATTTTTCTTCTACCTGTCTAGTTTGACTTTTAAAATCCCTCTTGAGGTCTTCTGATAATGCCTTTGGGGCTTGAGACAAGTTCATATTACTTTATGAGGTTTAATATGTGGGCATAGTGTCAATGCTCTCCTCTTCTGAATTCATGTTCTGATCTTCCCTGTCCCCATATTTAGAACCTGTGGTCTTTGTTTTTCTGATTTGCTTCTTGCTCATTGTTATCCCCTTTTTCCTAGATTTTAAAGTAGATCTGTACTTCTGGAGCACATGGGGCTCCATCCCAAGCTTCTTGTGCTGGGGTCTAGGGTCCAGGTTAGTGTCTTTGTGTATTGTGGCCTCTGGTTCTGGCACCTGGAAGCTATATAGTGCTAAAGCTTACTTTGTGCTGAGCTGGAGTTGGCTCATGTGTACCAAGGTCAAGGCCAGGTGAGGTCTTTCCAAGTTTCCCCAGGGTTACCCTGAAACTCACAGCATGAGGTGTGGAAGAAGGGTGGTATGGCCACTGGAGATCTCCTCAGCACCTAGGGCTCCACTAGAGTGCAGATAGGCTCAGCCACTGGTAGAGGCCTATCCATGCTGGTGTCTCTGGACTCTCCTGGCTATGTGAAGGCACACCTTGGGTCCCAGTGCTGATGCTTGCGAACTGCACCATCCTGTGGCTCAGGATCTCTCACTCATCTGCTGAGCTGGAGCTTGCTGCTGGCTTGCTGGGATGCCTCCCATCCTCTACTGGTCCCCTTCAGCCACAGAAAGAGGGACCTTTCTGTTACTCTCCCTAGCCTCCTGAACCAAAAACTGCTGTCTTTCTGTTGGCTTTACTATTCCAGGAATTTTCCTGGGGCAATATTCTCTCAATTTTTCAAGGTCAAAAGGGGGAGGGGTGAGAGTGCTAACTGTATACTCTGCCATCTTGGCTCTCAGAAGTCTACATAAATCTGTAACCCATATGTTTTATTTGAAAACAGGCCTTGTACTGATGAATCAGTTATTGTTTCCATCATCCTTTGTTGAATGCAGACGCTTGGGGTGAGTGGGACTTGTCTTTTTTCTGATTTTAGGAAATTCCACCTGATCACTCTCTACCTCCCAACTTGGAAGGTCCCTAATCTTTCCTCCAATTAGAAATAAGATTACCTAATTTTGTGACTTGTTTAATAGCTTTCTTTTAATCACTTGGCTATATTTAATTAATTGTTTTTAATGTATAAAAATCAGTCTCCCTGAATATTCTGGGTGAAATCCTAAGCTGAGGACATCTGTTCCCAGTTTGTTATAAAATCAGCATTTGTTATTTAATAGAGCATATGCTTGGAAACTCAATCTTTTGTCTCCTCAGTCATTCATCTTTCACCAAACAAGCTCTACCCACTAAAACCTTATATTACTGAGTCTTCAAACTCTTCCTCCACCCCCTCCACCACTCTTCCATATTTTAAGGGTCCCTGCTGCTCAATTACTCCTGACTCTATTATTTGATTACATAAGTGAATCATCCTCTCCTAGTTCTTTTCTGCAAACTTTCTTTCTTTTACCACTTTATCACCTGTCCCTATCCCATCTGCTTATGTACTCTCTTTCTCTTTTTGTCTCTGTACTGTCCATCATTTGCCCCTACACTCTCAGTACCTTAATGTGTCATTGCTGTCTTGTTTCCTTCTGCCATTGCTTTCTTTCCCAACAAATACCCAAAGAATGTGCCTTGTCTTCCTGCTTTCACAACATCATAAATTAATTATAAATTTAATATGGGAGGTAGATACCACTTTAGCCCTTATCTGTAGTAACCTAGACATTCCCTCTAAGTGGTGCTGATCCCAGAGTAATTTCTGAGAAGAGACAATAAAAGTTAAAGTATTTTAAAATTGTAAGGCTACTTCTAAGATTAAGCTTGATCAATATAGAGATGGAGCCTAGAGATGGAGAACAAAGTGGGGGGCAGATATAAAATGGGTACTGGTAACACAATAAGTACTACTAAGAATTACAGAATTTTTCAGGATAGCACAGGTGCTGTTGTCCTTACATGTTTAATTGAAAGTGACTTCAAAAATCTCTTTATTTAAGAAGTGTCACAGAGGTAGGTATATATTCTATTCCTCAAAGGAAAATCAATATTGCTCTTCTAATGCAGTATAAAGACAATTGGATATGGAGTCAGAGAAATTGGGTTAAATTCTGCTTTTGTCACTTATTACCTATGGGACCTTAAGCAAGTCACTTCACTTTTCTTGGTCTCAGTTTTCTTATCTCTTACAAGAAACTTTGGACTAGCTGGCCTTTACAGTTATAGTTCTCAGTATGAGATTCATTGTTCCTATATTTCTGCTATGTTCTGCCACAATCTTGTATGATAAGTCATAGCATCTCTCCTTGGAGAAAATATTTTAAAAATATTAAACTTCTTTGCCTTATGGGTCTATGTAATGGTAATCAGGGCAGGACTTTTTGATGTTCTTCCATTTTGGGATCCTAAGGCTATCAAGTGCCTTTAATGAGTCTTGCCTTTGTTTGAATGGGGCAGATAAAGTGGGATCTTTATGTTTTGGAGTGTTTGTCATCACTAAGGTAATCAGGAGTCATTGATATATAGATGATATTGTGCTAGTGATTGAAGAACTTTCCCACACACTAAATTCTAAGTTGGCCCCAGCTCTTAGGGTCCTGAACAGGGTATAAGAGCTCTGAGGTTGGCATTTTACCTTTGGGGGTACAGTCATTGAAAGTGTGTTGGTTTGAAGACTGTGCAAGCCATTTAAACACCCCCATACACACAGCTTTGATAACCCAGACGTTAGTGCTTCTTTGTTAACTATTTATTGGTGTGGATAGACTGGTTTGTGTTATTTGCTCTGTTCAGGGCAACTTTTTTCTTCCTGAACTAAGTGAATGATATATGTATATCTAATTAAACTGAGATTGTTAACCCCTTAAAGTTGCTTTCCTTAGAAAAGCAGATCAAGAGGCAGCTACATGGTGCAGTGAATAGAGCACCAGCCCTGGAATCAGGAGGACCGAAGTTCAAATCTGGCCTCAGACACTTGACACACTTACTAGCTCTGTGACCTTGGGCAAGTCACTTAACCCAAATTTCCCTGCCTTCCCCCATACAAAAAGAAAAAAAAAAAGAAAATAAAAAAGAAAAGTAGATCAAAGAACCTGTACTAGCAGCTTTATTGTGTGCCGGTATTTTTGGTCTTACACAGCCACAGTAGTCACAAGCATCGTTGTTGTTATAGTCTTTTATAAAACTTCTCATTTTAAAGGCAATAATTAAAACAAATAACAAGACTGTGTAACCAATTTTCTTCCCAAATATTTAGTTTAATTTAATTAATTAATTTAAATACATCTCTTCTCTAATTAATAGTTCAATCAAATTTTTAAAATATATATTGTTTTCTTACTATATATCAAGCACTTTGCTAAAACCTGGGTTTGTACAACAAACAAACACCTCCCTGAAAGTGCTTGCTTTCTCATATGAAAGACAAATATAAAAATAATTTGGTTATTTCAAAATATTTACAAATTAAATGAAAGGTAATGTGGAAGCAGAATGCATTAGCCACTAGGATGGAGTCTTGAAGTAATCTAGGGAAACTAGAGATGGAAGTGAGTATGGAGAACATTTTAGGCATTTGGGGAACCCAAGGGGAAAGTAGAGAGATAGGGAATGAAGGGTCATGTAAAACAAAGTGGGAATAGGCTATTGTGTGCCACTGTATCATAAGCTCTTATATGTTCTTCCAAACATAAAAGGCTTTGAGTATGAGTTCAGATATATACATATGTCAATGTGATATAAGATAGAATATGCTAAGTGCAAAAAAGTGGGGAAATAACAAACATGAGGCTGAAGAGATCACTTTCAGTTTGGGGAATCAACAGGTTCCACCTAAGCTGGGTTTCAATGGAAAAGAACAACTTCAACTACTAGAGAAAAGGAAGAAATATGTTTCAGGCATAGAAGATGGCTTTCAAATTCAAGGAAGTCGGGTGAATAGCACAAGACTAGAATAATCCTATCAGTTAGTTTGGCTAATAATTAGAGAAGGTGAAAGAAGCTGGTGTGGAAGGAATAAAGTTAGAACAGCTTAGAAACATTGTAGAATATCTTAAATGCCAGAGGAAGGAAAGTGTATTTAAACATTTTCTTAGCTCCTCTGGTTAACTTAGTCATTTACTAGTTGTGATACCCTGGGCAAGTCACTTTGTTGCTATTTGCCTCAGTTTCCTCTACCGTAAAAAGGGGGGAGATAATAATAGTACTTACTACACAGGGTAGTTGGGAAGACCAAATGAGATAATATTTGTAATATATAGGTAGCAAAGTGCTTGGAACATAATAGATGTCGTATAAAAGCTTATTCTCTTCCTTGTGCCTAACTGAACTTTGCCATCCATCTCAAAAATATCAGCCCCAAACAATTTATGCTAGAGAGTATTTTTTGATCATAGGAGGATTTGGAAAAGGTGGAAAGGGGAAAGAGAAGTATTGAGTTATTGAAATTCTTCATAAAACTCATCAAAGTTTAAATAAACAGAATATTTTGGGTACTTTAAAAGAAAATCTCTAGGGCTGGATATAAATAAATTTCTACACTTATTCTATGTGTGATTAACCTCTTAGTAGTCTGGGGTGGTCGCAGGGAGAGGGAGCAGAACATGTGTTATTTTTAAAGTGTATGGTATTCTTTCAAAATGGGGACTACTTTGTGAGTGGGGGGCGACGATCTGTCAGTGTATAAATGTACACATCATATTCAGGAATTTAGGTACAAGAATTGTGATTGATTCTTTGCTAACATTATCCCTATGGATTCAGCAGGTCTATTGCCTTACTTTTGTCCAGAAAGACTCATAACTTGGTTGATAAAATGATGATTCATTTTCTTTTCTGTAACAGGCTTTCAATTGTTGACAGTCTACATGTATTATGGAAACATTTTCAAATAAGAAAGTTAGATAAAAACAACTAGGTCTATCATGTAATGTTCTTCATCACCTGTTTCAAATTTACCTTTACAGCCTTAATTATTCCAATAAAATTATATATTTGTAGCTCTCTGATCTTATCTTATGAACTTTACACATCCTTATATAGGAAGATATCTGATATATAGGAAGGTGCCCTCTTCTACATCTCTATCTTCTGAGGAACATTAAGGTGACCTTATTTTTTTATTGATCCTCTGATATGATCTTACCATACTCTGCCCTATGTAGAAATATCTGTTCTACCAAATTCACTCACATTTATACCTTATCATCTTATTAGATACTGAAATCTTTGAACAAAGTGACTGTTTTGGATGAGACGTGATTTCACTGGGATAAAGACTTCATAGTAAGGAAACTCACTCTTATTATTGCAAATTTACATGGGAAAAACACTATGATTTTTTTTCTTGTTTTTAGCCTCCATACTTAGCACAGATCCATACACATAGTGGGTGCTATAAACCCGGTTGAGTTATAGTAATTCTTTTTAAAATACTAAGTCATATGAATAAAGCATGAAGTAAGTCTCCATGAGATGAAAACATAATTTGATCCTAGAAGTGAAAAGTAAAATATTATGATACCTTTCATTAGGAATGGGAATATATAAAAATTTGTAGAAATATTCACAGGAGAACTGATAAAACAGAAAAATTAACTTGCCCTTTGAATCTTTATTTCCTCTTTCTTAATATGTTTGATGGTTTACAATCAATTTCACAAACAAGATTACACCAAACATTGGCTAAAAGATCTCCTGGGCCCATAGTATATTCTGGGGATTTTTATTTCCAAAAGGTTCAATATTCTTGATCTTCTTTTGCTTTTTTGGCTCATTTGACCCATACATAACTTTAAACAGCTCCCTAGATGGCAAACAAGGCCATCTCATCACATGGTAAATGGTAATACACTCCATTACACAGTAACTTTAAAATCATAGCCCCACTGAGAAGTTTCACTCAGAGTATAACAACCCTCCTGGCAGATGTCAGACAATAACCATATATGTTAGCAAAGGAAAATCTACTAACCACAGAAGGATTTGGGGAGGGGAGAGAAGAGACCAAAAAGGGTCTTATTGAAATTCTCTATAAAAGATTTTAAAGTTTAATACATAAACAGAGGACATAAAAATCAATTCAAAGGTAAATCATAGAGGCTAGATACTATTTCAAAAGCTAGGCATCTTTTGCATCCTTATGATTAATACCACTTTGCCAGTGGGCAAAAGGGAGAGGTGGATGTGTTGTTTTTAAAGCATGTGATACATTCAAAATGATAACTGATTTTAGGCAATGTGTGTCACCATAATTTTTGAGTGGATAAGAAGTGGCAGTTAACTTTGTGGACAATATACCAATGTACAAAATAGCCAAATCATATTCATCGTTGTAAGGAGATAACTTGCAATGAATTCTCTTCTCTCATGTCCTCCTGTATTTAATGTGCTGCTACCAAGCAATAGTATTTTATATCAGTTTAAAAGAGGACAGTTGTAGGATTGGAGGGAAAACATTCAGCCATTCTTCATCCATTACTCATAGCATAGAGAGTCAAAAATTCAATTGTTGTCCTCAGAGTGTTGGAATAATTCATTTCAGTTAGCCTGAGTGTGTGTACACGTGTATGTATGCACATACAAACATATACTGTGACATCTCCCTGCAAATGACACACTTCTTTTGTTGAAATAAATTATTCATATAAGCATGGAATTTATGATGTTTGGAAGGAACTATTGTATAGACAAACATATACAAAAAGGCACACATATGCTGAAGTTGATTTATAAAGAAAAATATAGGGGCAGCTAGGTGGCACAGTGAGTACAGCACCAGTCCAGGAGTCAGGAGGACCTGAGCTCAAATCCAGCCTCAGACACTCGACAAATTTACTAGCTGGGTGACCTTGGGCAAGTCCCTTAACCCCAATTGCCCTACCAGAAAAACAGAAAAAAAACAAAACTAAAACTAATAAAAATATACTGATCTGGGTTTGGTCTAGTACTGATATGAAAATATTTATAATAATATAATTGTTATCATTGTGATTTATTATTATATTTAATAATAGAGAAAAAATATGAGTTCTTGTATGGGGCAAATCAAGGAGTTTCATGCCTTAGCTGTGGAATATTTTTATAAACATTTCCTGTTCTTCAGAATTTATCATTTCTTCAATTCAGACTCCATGCTGAGTTATCTTTCTCTCAAGCAGAAAGACCTGCCTACAAATGCATACTATCATTCCCAGATAAAGTGGCCATTATACCATAGTATGTTCAAATAGATAGTAAGTCATTGACAAGGATAATGAGGAGATCCACTGAGAAGGAGCAAATGAAAATTTCAATTTTGTGTCCTGCCTAAAGGACAATTGTTAACTCTGTGATGTGCCTTCTCTTATTAGCATGGAAAGGCTAAGACCAACACTGTAGAAGCAGAACTGTTTTTGCAGTGTGTGAGGGAAGGAAAAATTGTTTGCTAAGCTCATTAGATACCTTTTATTTGTCATGATTATATCTGTGCCCAGTTGGCATGGTGGCTTGGAACTGAATGATAATGAGTCCAAGGTCACAAGTTAAATCCTCCTACAGATTAGTTATCTTCTCACAGAGAGAAACTCTGTCCCATTACCACAAAGTATTCTTTTAACCCTGGCCACTCTTCTTGGAAATGCGGGAAGGTGCTTGGATATACATTAACATAACTCATCATCACTATGAGATGAAAAAAGAAATCTAATCCTATCTATTACTGTTAGTGGTGAATACCTTCACATTCCAAGGATCATATATACTTTTTTTTTTTCCTGGAGCAACTGAGAAATGCTGAACTGTTCCATTGAATGCAATTAGAATGACAGAAATATTAATGAAATTTACTAAAATAAGGCTTACCTCCATTAATCTTTTATTGATACATATAACACATTTCAGTTTAAAATATATCAATTTCATGATTAAAATGTATCTATTCCAAATTAAAAACAATTTAAATTACTACATTTTATTACCTTATAGATATTAAAGCAAATGGCCATACAGATACTAGCAGAATGAAGTGCTCCAGAAATACATCCCTTCAATACTTCTAGTGTTGTTATAGATCAGAACTAGTGAAGATCAAGACAATGATTCAAATTTAGATTAGAATTCAACAAAAGACTTGGAGACTATAAATTCAATGCAACTAAATTTACTCATACTTTTAAAATGATGTAATATATTAAAGAAATAATACTAGTCCATTACAGTTCTGTGTTCTCTAGGGCAAAAAGTTTGGGTGAGAAAGCCATCTAACAGAGCAGTGGGAATTCTATTGTCTTACCAGCATCATCACTCCCAAGTCCAGACTACGTCAGGCACTGAGAATTTGATTAAAATGATACTAGTCCTGGGCCACTGGACTAAGCAAATTCCAAGGATTGCTTCTATGCCCTTTTAAAGAAAACTAACATAGTTTCTGTAAACTAGATACTCTTCCATTTATTACTGCTAAGATTGATGAAAAGCTTAGAAAAAATAATTTGAGGGTCTTTCAAACACTTAAATGGCCCATAAATTATCATGTAACTGCTTTGATTTTGGAAAGAAGCCATTCATAGGTAGCTCTAGAGGATCAGCTTTAACACAAATAAAAGAAAGATATAAAACCAAGCTTTATGGATATCTTTTAAAAAAGAATAGTGTGGGAAGGTGATATCAGTTGCAAGTTCACAATGGGTCTACTGGTGCCAAGAGAGTAAAAGCAATAGCTCCTGGAATATCAAGGATAAACTATCAATGATGATTACTTCTCCAAATCTCTAATCATGATTGTAGGGGAGGATCATCTGTGGCAAAGTAATTAAGAAGTCAAAAGTCTCTGGCATGAAATTAGACTGAGGGACTGAGTCAACAATATGAAAGTTTATCCTAATTTGAAATTTTTTGGCAATCTATTTCATGGCCTCTCAAACCTATAATTCACCTTTTAGGGACTCCCATAAGAATTACAATGTTAAATTATTTCTCTTTTGATTGGCAGAGCCTTTTTTCTCTGAGAACTGTATGAAGATTCTCCTTTGCCTTCATTAAAAAAAATCATGATTGTAAATGGGTTACCTAAGTGATCTTCTTTCTGTAGTTGAATCCATATTTCCAGAAATTAGGTAATGACAGTTTTACTTCTCCACATCATTCTGAAGCAGAACACCTTCCCAAATTTCAACCTATTTTCAAAATATTATTTTGTTTTCTGTTCCAAATTCCCTACCGCCCTTTGCTTCCTCCTACACCCATTGAGAAGGTAATAAACAGACCATTATATATATGAAGTCATACAAAATATATCTCTGCATTAGCCATTTTCTGGGGGAAAAATGAAGGAAAAAATTAAAAAGAAAAAAAAAAACAAATATGCTTCATTCTGCACCCTCATTTGATTAGTTCTTTATCTGGAAGTATATAGTACAATAATTTCATTTTTAGGAACATGTCTGAGCCATTTTAGGAAAAACAAAGAGAACTTCAAATTTAGGAGATTTGATCTATCTACAGAAAATGCATAATGTCTTACAAGCAGTTAAGTGGCCAAAGCTCAGGAGATTCTGTACAAAGGTTGAAATAAATGGACTGCATGAAGTCAAATGGGCCTTTGTATAAAAGTAACTAATCCTTAGCAAATAAGTATTCGTGGAGGATGAAGCTGTGTGGAACAATGAGTTCTGTGAAAATCATAGACAATGGACTGGCAAAATATAGTAGCACATGTGACAACAGGTAAGCATCCAAGTGTCATAGTGGACAGATTTCTAGCCTTGGCATTTGGAAGAAAATGAGTTGTCATGATAACCTTGTATACTTACCAACTGCATGACCCTTGAAAAATCATTTAACCTTTCATCTTTAGTTTATTCAGCTTTTAAATAGGGATAATAATAGCACCTACCTCAAAGAGTAGGAATGAGGATCAAATGGGATATTCACAGAGGTTTAATAATCTGAAACCACTTCAAAATAATAATTATTACTATTGCCAAGTAAAATTATCTTAGGTCAAAATGGATTTAATGAGGAAGTGAAATGCAAAGTAAATGAGGAGATGATAGGATAATGCCTATGTGCTTCTATGAGTGTAAGTCTTTGATCTTGAGTATTCCAAAGTACTAACTATGATGTAGAGTACTGACAGAAAACTGAGGATATTAGTGGAAGATCCAGGAGATTCAGAAGATCAATGAAACTAGGACAGGAAAGGAAATTTTCTATGGTGAATGATATTGGCCAATTCCTGAATATATACATGATCACAGGGTATGAACAAATAGCTTTGAAAAATAATTGTAACCTATTAACAAACATAAGAAATGATGTTACAAATCACTGAAAATAAGAGAAACATAAATTCAAGTAATTCTGAGTTTTCATTCCTTCAGACTGTCAAATACAATATATTAAAATCTTCAATTTCGGTGAAGTTGTGGAAAGTTCATCAATTTAGTAAATTATTGGTAAAGCAGTAAATCAGCTAACTCTATTGGAATGCAACCTAGTGCTCTACAAATAAAGTGAAAAATATTCATACCCTTTCTTGTACTGATTCCATGTCTAGGCTTGTATCAAAAGGTCCATTAATGAGAAGAAAATCATATACACTGAAGTATTATGTCAGCACATTTTTGCTAGCAAAGATTTGGAAACAAAATACATGACTATACTTTGGGACATGTGCTACTAGAATAAAATGGAATATTTTTCTTCTGTGAAAAATGATAAATGTGATGCTTATAGAGAAGTTTGGAAAGTTCTGCATGAACTAAAAAAGTGTGAAGTGAGCAGAACCTATAAAAGAATATATGAAATGTCTACAACAAATATAATCAAAAGATAATGTTGTATAAGGTGGCATCAAGTAAAGACATGAAATTTTTTGGCATGGACAAACCAGAGCTCTAACCCAAAACCCTTACAAATACCTTTAAACCATAAACACATTATGGACCCACAGAACCCACAGAAAGATGAGTGAAATAATTTTCAAGTCCAGGATAATTTAGAAGGTCAGCAGGAATGGTCTTTTACACCAGAGTAAGAGAGGAGCTCAATCTGGTGCAGGCCATACCAGCACAGAAAGGGCATTAGCAAACCAGTAGCAGGCCTCAGAGTGACTAACTCAGTGGCAGCAGTGGCAGATTCCAAACCATGCAGCCCAAAGATGTCTAAAACAACTTAGAAGCTCAGCAGGAAATATCTGTCACACCTGGGTGAGAGTAGAGCACAGTCCTGGTCAGGCTAGACTAGCACAGCCTTGTCCCCAGCAAGCCAGTTGCAGGCCTTTGAAATGACTGAATTAGCAGTGGCAGCAGCTGCCTGGACAGCACTAAGCCCACAGACAGCAAGTGAATTGCACTGGCCACAAGGAGATTGTAGGAGTTTCCTTCTAGCACTAAGACAGGATTCTGTTGATTTGCCCACACTCAGTTCTGGCTCACAGTCCTAGGTAGCAGTCCCAGGGTGAGGAGAAATACTAGCACACAAGAACATGAAGCTGCAGTGGAACACAAACCTTCATAATAGTTCCAGGTTAAAAAGAGTGCTTGTGGTCACTCACAGACCAGAGCACAGGCCAGGAAAATAGTAAACACCTTTGGTTATATCATACAACCTTGGGAGAACTGAAAACTTATATGTCCTTAGAAATATCTCTGAAAACAGCTGCCACACACAACAAAGAGTTGTGTGAAAATCATAGACAAATGGACTGGCAAAATATAGTAGCACATATGACAACAGGCAAGCTAATGACTCTAACAGATATCAAAAATCAGTCGAACAAAATCAAAAGAATGGAGAAATTGAAGAGAATGTAAAATACCTCATTGGAAAAATAACTGACCTAGAAAAAATATCCAGGAGAGATAATTTAAGAATTATTGAACTACCTGATAGCCATGATCAAAAAAATGTCCTGGACAGCATCTTTCAAGAAATTATCAATGAAAACTGACCTGAGAACTAGATATTTATTATGGCATTCAGAAGGTGAATATCTACACAGAGAGTATAGGTAAAAGTTGACATTGATGTGATGATAACAAAATTTGTTAATCAAGGGGTGATAAAAAGTATTGTACTGGTGGAAGATGAAAGAGGGAGGCAAAATAGAATAAATTGCATTACATGAAGAGTGATAGAGACCAATTACAATAGAGGGGAAAAGGCAGGGAGGTGAACATTGTTGGAACCTTACTCTCATCTGATTTGGCTCAAAGAGGGAATAACATACACATTCAGTTGGTTGTAGAAATCTATCTCAGTCCATACAGAAGTAGGAGGAGAAAAAGCAAAGGAAGGGTGTGTATAGAAGGCAGGAAAAAAAAGAGAAAAGGCAAATAAAAGGGAGGAGGGGCTAATAGAAGGGAAGGGAGGTTAAGGGAGGTGGTGATGAGAAGCAAAACACTGGTGAGGAGGGAAAGGGTGAAAGGAGAGAGAAAAGTATAAACATGGGAGGAAATAGGATGGAGAGAAAGACACAAATAGTAATCATAACTGCGACAGTAAATGTGATGGATGCTCCCATAAAATGGAAGCCAATAGCAAAGTAGATCAAAAAACCATAATCCCAAAATATGTTGTTTATAAGAAATTTATCTGAAGCAGAGAGATACGCACAGAGTAAAGGTAAAAGGTTTGAGCAGCATATATGATGGCTCAGCTGAAGTTAAAAAAAAAGCAGGGGAAGCATTCCTGATTTCAGAAAAAGATAAAACAAAAATAGGACTAATTAAAAGAGATAACAAAGAAAACTACAGCCTGCTGAAAGATACCATAAACAATGGAGTAATATCAATACTAAATCTACATGCATGAAGTAGTATAGAGTCCAAATTCTTAGATGATAGTTAAGGGTGTTACAGGAAGAAATAGAAAACAAAATTATACTAGTGGGGGACACAACCTATCTCTCTCGGAATTAGACAAATTTAACCAAAAATAAACAAGAAAGAAGTTAAGGAGGTGAATATATATATATATATATATATATATATATATATATATATATATACACACACACACACACACACACACACACACACACATATATATATATACACATATATACATACACACACACACACACACACACATATGATATGGTAGACCCTGTGGAGAAAATTGAATGGGGATAGAAAGGAATATACTTTTTTTTCATTGGTATATGGCACCTTCACAAAAATTAAAGATGTACTAGGGCACTAAAAAACTCACTATCCAATGCAGAAGAGCAAAAGGTATTAAATGAATCCATGGCAGAACATAATGCAATAAAAATTACGTGCAATAAAAGGACACAGATGATAGACTAAATGTTAAATGGAACCTAAATAATCCTAAAGAATGAATGGGTCAAAAAACAAATCATAGAAGCAAGTAATTAAAAACTTAATCCATGAGGATGAAAATAATGAGATAACATACCAAACTTTTGGAATTTAGCCAAAGATCTTAGGGGAAATTTTATATCTCTAAATGCTTACTTGAATAAAATAGAGAAAGAGGAAATCAATGAATTGAGCATGAAATTTAAAAGGCTAAAATAAGTGAAAATTGCTACTTCCTTAATAAATACCAAAGTAGAAATTCTAAGAATCAAGAGAGAGATCAATAGAACTGAAAGTAAGAAAACTATTGAATTAATAAAGCTAAGAGCTAATTTTATGAAAAAAACAAGAATGAAATAGACAAAATTTGATTAATCTGATTTTAAAAAAGAAAGAAGAAAATAAAATTGGCAGTATCAAAAATGAGAAAGATGAATTCACCACCAATGAAGACACAATTAAAACAATAACTAGAAGCTATTTTGCCCAACTGTTTGCCAAAAAAATCTGATAATCAAATGAAATGAATGAATATTTACAAAAATATAAATGCCCAGATTTACAGCAGAAATAAAATAGTTACATGACTCCATTTCAGAAAAAAAGAAATTGAACATGTCATCAGTGAACTCCATAAGAAAAATCAACAGGGCCAGATGGATTTACAAGTGAATTCTACAAATATTTTAAAGAAAAAATAATTCAAATACTATTTGAAAATATAAGCAAAAGAGTTTTACCAAATTCTTTTCATGAGACAAATATTGTAGTGATATGTAAAGTGGGAAGAGCCAAAACAGAGAAAGAAAATTATAGACCAATTCCCCTAATGAATATAGATGCAAAAAACTTAAATACAATATTAGCAAAGAGAATCCAGCAACTTATCAAAAGGATAATATACTGTGACCAGGTAGAATTAATGCCTGGAATGCTGGGCTGGTACCATATTAGGAAAACTATCAGGATAATTGACCACAAAAATAATAAAATTAACAGACATCATATGATTATTTCAATAGATGCAAAAAATATTTTGACAAAATAAAACACCCATTCCTACTAAAACATTAGAGTTCATAGTAATAAGTGGGGTTTTCACTAAAATGATAAGTAGAATCCATCTCAAACCACCAGCAAGCATGATATATAATGAGGATAAACTAGAAGCATTCCCAATAAGATCTGCTATGAAGCAAGGATGTCCATTATCACCACTTTTATTGAATATTTTACCAGAAATATTAGTTATAGCAATAAGAGAATAAAAAGAATTTGAAGGAGTTAGAATAAGCAATGAGGAAACATAACTATCATTCTTTGAAGATGATATGATGATATACTTAGAGAAAACTCAAGAATTAACTAAAAATACTAATTGAGATAATTAACAACTTTAGCAAAGTTGCAGGGTAAAGAATAAACCCACATAAATCATCAGCATTTCTATATATAGTCAACAAAGCTAAGCAGAGAGAAATAAAATTAGCAAATTCATTTAAAATAATGGTAATACAAAAACGTTTGAGACTACCTACCAAGACAAAGTCATGAACCATATGAACACAATCAGAAATGACTTCTCACACAAATAAAGTCAGAACTAAACCAATGGAAAATTACCAAAACCTCATGGGTAGGCTGAGCCATTAAAATGAAAATTTACCTAAATTAATTTACTTATTCAGTGCCATACCAATTGAACTAACAAAAATACTTTATAGAGCTGGAAAACATAATAACAGAATTAATCTGAAAGAACAAAAGTCAAGACTATCAGAGGAATTATATTTTAAATGCAAAGGAAGGCACCCTAGCCATACTGACCTCAAATTATTTTATAAAGCAGTCACTATCAAATGTGGCAATAGATAAATAATTAGAGTGTTGTATCAGTGAAGTAGATTAAGTACACAAATTGCAATAGTAAATGGCCATATTAATCCAATGTTTGATAAAACCAAATCTCCTAGATTCTGGTATAAGAACTTTGACAAAAATTCTAAATAATTCTTTATAAGAATTTGACAAAAACTGCTGGGAAAACTGGAAAAATGTTGTGGAAAAAATTGTATAGACCAACATCTTACACTGTCTGGCAATATAAGTTCAAAATGGGTACATGATTTGGACATGAAGGATAATACTGTAAACCCATTAGGAGAGCAGGCAATAATTTTCCTGTCAGATATATGTAAAATTGTAAAATGTGAAATTGTTATTTTATATTATTTTTGAAAGTTCTTGTACAACAAAACCAATGCAACCAAATTTGAAGGAAAACAGAAAACTGGGAAACAATTTATACATAAAGTATCTCTGACAAAGGCCTCATTTCTCATATAGAGATAACTGATTCAAATTTTCTAAGAATATAAGCCATTCCCAAATTGATAAATGATCAAAGGACATGAACAGTCAGTTTTCAGTTGAAGGAATCAAAGTTGTCTACAGTCATATGAAGAAATGGTCTAAGTCACTATTGATGAGAAAAGCACAAACTACAATGGCTGTGAGGTACCCCCTCACACCTATCAGATTGACTAAAATGAAAGAAATGGAAAATGGTAAATGTAGGAGAGGATGTGGGAAAATTGGGACACTGATGCATTGTTGGTGGAGATGTGAACTGATCTGAACATTCTGGAGATCAATTAAAACTATGTCCAAATGATAATCAAACTGCACATATTCTTTAATCCAGGAATACAACTGCTAGGTCACAGAGATCATAAAAAAGGGAAAAGAACCTACAGGTACAAAAATATTTATAGCAGCACTTTTTGTGGTGGCCAAGAATTGGAAATTCAGGGAATGCTCATCAACTCGAGAATGAATGAACAAGTTGTTATGTATAAATCTAATGGAATACTATTGTATTGGTAAGAAGGGACAAGCAGGTAGACTTCAGGAAAACCTGGAAAAACTTACATAAATGAATGCAAAATGAAGTGAGTAGAAGGAAGAAAAGATTGTACACTGGATCAACAACATTTTGTCATGACCAGCTACACTTAGTTCTTCTCAGCAATACAATGATCTAAGAAAATTCCAAAGACCTGATGGTGGAAAATCTTATCTGTATCTAGAGAAAGAATTCATGGAGTCTGAATGTATATTGAATCACACTATTTGAACTGTATGTAGTTTTTTATGGTTCTTTTCTTATGGTCTGCTTTTTCTTTCAGAACATGACTAATATGGAAATATGTTTTATATGATTGCACACATACAACCCACATTAAGTTGGTAACTGCCTTGGAGAAGGGGTTATGAGGGAGGGAAAGAGATTACTTGGAACTCAAAATATTTTTAAAAGGAATGTTACCTAATGTTACCAAAGACTCAACTAAAATGTTAGGAAAAACACTTAATAATTTTAGAAAAGTAGCAGCACATAAGGTAAATCCACACAAATTATTAAATTCCTATATGTCACAAACAAAATTCCGAAAAGAGAGATTGTAAGAAATACTTATAGATATTTCATAGAGATAGAGATACTTAAGAAATATTTAAAATAATTCAAGACAGTATAAATTCCTATGAGTACACTTACCAAAACAAAACCAGGAACTATGTGAACAAAATCATTTTTTAAAAACTTTTTATATAAAAAGTTACATTTAAATACTTGTAAAAACATTAATTATTAATAGGTGGGCAGGGACAATATAAGAAAAATTAAAATTTCATTTAAATTATTTATTCCATGTCATCCCAATTAAATTACCAAAAACTTTACCAATTTATGTTAAAAAATAACAAAACTCATTTGGAAAAACAAAAAGTGAAGAATATCAAAGGATTTAATGAAACAAAAAAGGGAAAGAAGGAGTTTTAGCTGTGCCAGATCTTAAATTTTATTGTAAGGCTATAATTATCTAAAATAATGGGTTCTCCCCAAGAAATAAAAACATGGTAGACATACAATTTAGAGCAACAAATAAATATGAGAACCTTGTATTTGACGCATGTAAAGACAAGTTTTTTGGGAAAATAATTCCTTATTTGGTAAAAAAAAATGTTGGGGGAAAATAGAAAACTGTCCAGTATAAATTGGGCATAGTCCAATATCTTACACCATTTACCAAGATAAGATCAAAATAGATACATAATCTGAATATAAAGAGATATTACAAGAACAATTGAAGAACATATCTATCAGACTTGTGGATCAGTGAAAAATTTATGAATAAACAAGACATAGAGAGCAGTGTGATAGTGGATAATATCAATTACATCAAATTAGAAAGTTTTGCAAAAATAAAATAAGTGTAGCCAAGATCAGAAGAAAATTAAAAAACTGATGGAAAAACATAAACAGACTGTCATATATCAAATATGTAAAGAATTTTGTCAAATCCATAAAAATACAAGTCATTCCCCAATTGATAAATCATCAAAGGATATGAACAATGTAGAAATCAACATGATTTATAGTCATATAAAAGTTAGAGAAATAGAAATTAAAACAACCTTAACTGAGCATTTTATACCTATCAAATTTGCTAAAATGATTGAAGGGGAAAGCAATAAATATTGGAAGGGATATGAAAAAAACTGGGACCTTAATTCACTGTTGGAACTGTGAATTGATCCATCTCTTTTTGAGAACAATCTGAAATTATGAGGAAAGAGTTATTAAACTAGCAATACCGTTTGACCCAGCAATACCACTACTAGGTCTCTTTACCAAGATGATTGGGGGAAAGGAAAAGAACCTACATCTTCTAAAATATGTATAGGAGCTCTCTTTGTGGTGGCAAATAACTGGGGAATGGCTGAACAAGTTTTGCTTTATTATTGTGGTGGAATATTTCTGTGCTATAAGAAATTATGAGCTTGATGATCTTATAAAAGAAACATGGACAGCTGTGCGCAAAATAATGAAAAGTAAAATGAGCAGAATCAAGAGAACACTGCATACAGTATCAGCAATATTATTTAAAAATAACTTGATGTGAAAAATCATTTTGAGTATTTTAAATTCCCAAACTCCAAAGGACCTGTAAAGGAAGATGTTATCTGCATACGTAGAAAGAACTGATTAATAGAAGCATATATAGAATACTTTTACACACATACACACACACACACACACACACACACACACACATGCACACACACCTTTGCATCTAATGGTAACCATCTCTAGAGTGGGAGAAGAGGGAAGAAAAAATTGGAAAAAAGAAAGTTGCATGATATTTTTATTATATATTTAAGAGGAATAATAAGTCATACGTAATAGATTTGTAGTTTCATGCACATTTCTCTTTTTTTGCTATTCCAATTATGGAAATGAATATTTTATTTCTTACACTCAGAAGAAAAAAGCATTTAAAAGAAGACTCCAGGAATGGAGGTCAAAAGTTAAAAAAATATTAAAAAAATTGTCTTTACATGTAAGTCAAACAAAATAAAACACTTTTTTTTAAAAAAAAGTTATTTTCATCCATTAATATTGGTGTCTCTTTTATAATTTGGCCAATGTTACTTTTCAAAGTTCTGTTCTCTTCAATATTTTTGTTTGTATTATATTGGGATGTTAATTCTTTTTTTTCCATAATTTTCTTGCATCAGTCTCATTTTCCACCAATTTTTCCTATATCACTCTTATCTATTTAGCCCTTCCTGAAATTCATGTTGGACTATCATCAAATTTGAATTTTCTTTGAGGTTTTGATTGTGGCTCTTTTCATGTTGTTTTCTTCATCTAAGTTTGTGTGTTGATCCACCACTAACTTAAATTTTTATGATCAAGTCCTTTCTTTTTTTTCCTCTTTTTTTCAGCAATTTTTATTTGATCTTGGTCTATAGTTGGAGTCTTCTCCCTGGAAGTGAGGAATCACTGTGGTATGCTTCAAGCTTTTTCCATGGTATCACTTTCAGAGCTTAATTTGAAGGGTCTGAAAGATAGTATGATGTGTAGAGAGGTATGGCTGGCCAGTGCTCTCCTCTTCAGTGATCTCTGCTTTATCCAGGAAACACTCTTGCTACCTTGCAGCTGCAAATACTACTGATACTCTTGGACATGGATCTGCGACCAGACCCTCACTATTCTAGAGCCACTGGTGCTAATGCTCCTCTCTGTCCATGAAATGTGTCCAGGCACTTTACTCCTTTGTGACCAACATGGGAACTCCTTTCTGCTTTCAAACTATGATGCAGAACAGTGAATAGGTAACAGAATTGACAAACAGTACCTCAGCCTATGCTCATGTTCATTTCAAGGTCCATTGTGATCTCTTTCTGAACAGTATTTCAATCTTTTTATCATTTCTGGGCTGAGGGCTTCCAAAACTACTGCTCTTTGCTATCACAGCCACTAAGGTCTGTTCTTGGGTTTGTCTCTTTCTACACTCTAGGCTAGACCTTCCAGAGTGTCACAGAGTGCCTGCCTGCCTCTTATTTTGTCATGGGTGGGAAAAATGTTTCATCCTAACCTTTTGTTGGCTCTGCTGCTGCAGAATTTGATTTGAGACATTTTAAAAGTTGTTTTCAGGGAAGTTCTTGGGACAGTTCAGCTTCATTGCTGCCTCTCTTCCACAATCTTGGCTCAATCACCCCTCCTGACCCCGTGCATTTCTTTTATTCTGAAAAATGTTGGTGCTGCTTGTCTGTTTACATACATGCAACTTCTTAATGTGTCCATTCTTACTACTTAAATAAGATTCACTTATTAAGAAGCTTCCGTCATTTCAGAGAAGTATAATTAACCCAAACAAACCAACATGTGGTTTACGTTTTACATAATATGCCTCATTCTACATGTAAAGTCTAACACCTCTCTGACAAGTCATGGAAACAATGTTTTTATGATTCTTTTAAATTTTATTTTGGACTCAAATGTCAGAACACAACTACAGAATATAAAAACAAGAAACAAAAACATATCCTAAACTTAAATATTGGAAACTGAACACAAAGTAAGAAGGAAGGGGTGAGCATGTCATGTGCATAGCTATAATGGCAAGCAAAGTGGGAGTTTTTGCTGTTTGTTTTTCTTTTGGAGTGCTTCTCAGCACTAAGGCAATCAAGTGCCTTTGATTGAGTCTTGCCTTTGTTTGAATCAAGCGTCTTTGGAGGCTCACTCGTTGGAAGACTGTTTGTGAGAATTTGCCCAGTGAGACTCTGGGTAGCTGTTAAGGAGGCTTCTGGCTTTGAAAACATAGATGTTGGTGCTTCTCTATTTGGTAAGTATGTACGTATTGCTACGGACAGACAGTTAGAAGCTCTGTCTGCTGACTTGTGTTATTTGCTCTGTTTCTATAATTTCTGCTTGTAATTTCTCTTTGTGTTTTCTCTGATTTTCAGGGTGCTTACTTAATACCCTGAGCTAAGTCAATGAAATATGTATGTTTAATTAAAGTGAGATTGTAAATCCCTTAGAGTTGCTTTCCTTAGCAAAGCAGACTAAAGAACCTATGCTAGCAGCCCTCCTTTATGCTGATGTTATTGGCCTTACAGCTGCACTTTTTCCCCTCCTCTCCACGCCCAAAAGGCTACAATGAAGTTTGGACATGTTTCTCTGTAGCTATAGATATATAAATACAAAGATACATATATACATACTTATATAGACATACACTTTCCCAAATAAATTCTACTCCTGATCTTTGTTTTTTTTATGTTTTTGCATATCTCTTTTTCCTATCCCTCCTGCCTCCTCTATTTTACTTTTACCTGCTACCTTGCCCTTCTATTATTTGCCTAACACCCTCCAAGGATCCCTCCCCTCTCCTCTCATTTCCAAATATCTAAACACACTTCTATATACCCTTTTACCTATTCCCTTACCCTCTCCTCTAAAGATTGCTTCCTTGTCCTCTACCCACTGCCTATACCCCTACCATTTAATTTCTTCTAAATTTAGAAGACTTTTATATTATTCTACATATATACACATTGTTCCCACTTAAACCCTTTCCCAAGGAAAGCAGTTTGCCAGAAATGCCAGCCCTCCTCCCTCATCTAATTCCTTTGTATCTTTTCTTCCTCTTACACCTCATTTGTATAAAAGAATTATTTGTTTTTAGCTGTTCCTAAATGGTTTTACTTTTTTAAATTCATATCATACTCAGGTTTACCCCAATCTTTCTTATGAGCTACACAATTATTAATAAGAATCTTAGACGTAACACTTTGCATTTTACATATATAAAAACTGTAAGGGCAAGCAAAGTGGGACTTTTAGCTGTATTTTGCTTTGGAGTGTTTCTCAGTACTAAGGTAATCAAGGGCCTTTGATTGAATTTTGCCTTTGTTTGTAGGAAAGCCCACACCATATTAACTAATTAGGTGATGAGAGGTGTGAAGCACTCTGACTCTAAAGAAGAGTATATATGCTCTGAGGTTAGCATTTTGTTTGGGGCTCACTCATTGGAAGAGTGTTGATGTGGAGACTTGGGGTAGTCATTAAGGAGCCCCCCCAGCACAGCTTTAAAAACACAGGTGTTGGTGCTTCTCTTTCTGGAAACCATGTATGTATAGATTTGGTCAGACAGCTAGAAGCTTGTCTGTTGATTTGTGTTATTTGCTCTGTTTATATTTTCTCTGTTTGTAATTTCTTTTTGTATTTGCTCTGGCATTAGTGTGCTGACATTTTCCCGTGAACTATGTGAATGATGTATGCATGTTTGAACTATGCCATTTTGTGACAATAATGTTACTAGCAGCTACTGTGGCTGTGTAAGGCCAATAACACCAGCACACCAGAGGGCTGCTAGCACAGGTTCCTTGATCGGCTTTTCTAAGTAAAGCAAGTTTAAGGGATTAAAAATCTTGCTTTAATTAAACATACATATATCATTCACTTAATTCAGGGAAAAAACTCAGTACCGTTCATTTCAGAGCAAATACAAACAGAAATTACAAGTAGAAACTATGAACAGAGCAAAATAACATAAATCAACATACAGGCTTCTAGCTGTCAGACCATAGAACTATATACACAGTTACCAGAGAAAGAAGCACCAACATCTGTGTTTTCAAATCAAGGGGGTCTCCTTAACAGCTACCCAATGTCTTATTGGGTCAAATCATACTACACTTTTCCACTGAGTGAGTATAGATAGATAGATAGATAGATAGATGGACAGATATAGATATAGTTATAGATACACACATATATATATACACACATACATATATGGGTATATATACATACATACATACATACACATATATACACATATACATATGTACACACATATGTGTGTGTTTTTATATATATATATATATATATATATATATGAATATATAGATACACACACACACACATATATGTACACATACACACTTCTTCAGGGCCCGAGCCCTTCACACTTCTTGAGGATTTCACAATTTTTGAGGACTTCACACCTCTCAAAGTTTTCACACCTCTCATGACCTAATTAGCAAAAGTGTGTGGGTCTTTTTGCAAACAAAAACAAGCCTCAATCAAAGGTATTCCATTGCCTTAGTGGTGAAAAGCACTCCAAAACAAAAGACAACAAATAGTCCCACTTTGCTTACCCTTACATCACCCTCCTCCAGGATCCTTGGCCTTACATTAAATGGCCATGGATCCTGGAACAAATAGAGGCCCTATACTTTGCAATCCCATCACACCATAACTTCTTAGCACAGTGGCCATTTAATCTCAAATAAAACATATCCTTCAGTATATCTTATAGCATTTCTCAGAATACCCACACAGCATACATCATTGTTCAGTAAACTAAACCATAACATTCATAGCCACATCCTTGGGAAAAATATCATTCAGTAGCAACTCCCAAAATTCTTGTTTACACAAGCTGGGGGTTACAAGCCAGGGTCTTCCCTAGCACAACATATCATCCTTAAGGGGTGGCAGAAAATACAAACATCATCCATGCCTAGCTAAAAGCAAGTTACAATCTCCTCAGTCAATCAGAAACATCCAAGTAAAATCCTCTTTTAATCCTGACCCAAGGTTGACTTTCAAATCCCATGTCCCTTCCTCTGTGGGCCAACCACCCTCCCCTCTTGCCTGGATTCATTCACAGGCAGTTCTCTGCTCCTATTCTTTGTCTCAGCTCATGGGGACTGCTCCATTGCAAATTCTTCCTTCTTCTGCCTGACAGTAGGCTCCAGGGGCCCTTGTCAGAAGTTTCTGTTTCTGGGTAAGCAAAGCTCTGCACACAGGCAACTCTTACTCCAGGATCCACAGAATCATAGTAACCACTACTGGGAACCAGTGAATAAATACCCCAGGACCCACGCTTTCCTTTTAAGTTGCAGATCCTGCTGACTATGCCATTTCATAACAACAATGCTGGCAGCCTTCCTGTGCACTGGTTTTGGTGGTCCTAAATAGCCACAGTAGCGGAAAGCAGCATTGTTGTTGCAGAAGCAAATGATCTGTCCATATTGAGTCCCTTATAATCAATATTTGGTATGTACCTTATATTTCTCTTGGTTCCTGTATGTGAAATCTTCTATCAAGTTCATGTTTGTATTTTTTTAACAAAGTCAAAAAGTTGATCAAATGTCCATTTTTTTCATTCAGGATTATGCTTAAATTTTGTGGGTATGATATTTTCTGCAAAAGTCCCAGTTCTTTTACTCTTTGGTATATAGTGTTCCAAGACCTACGGTCTTTTAACATCTCCACTGCTGGGTCTTATGTGATTCTAATTATGGCACCATCATATTTAAATTGTTTCATTCTTGTGGCTTTTAATATTTTATCCTTGACCTGAGGGTTTTAGAATTTGACTATGATATTTTTATGAGGTTTCCTCATAGGATCTCTTTTAAGTGTTGATTGATAGCGTTTTTCCTACTTCTACCCCCCCTCCCTGTTTTAATGCTTCAGGAAAATTTTCTTTAATTATTTCTTGTATTATTGTAACACATTGTTTTTTGCCATAACTTTAAATTATAATGATTATTTTTATGTGTTCTCTTCTCAATATATTCTCCAAATATTCTGTTTTTCTTATGTTTCACTTTGTCTTCTATTTTTTTTCATTATTCATTTTGTCTTTAATTATTTCTTGATATCTTATAATTTCTCTGGCTTCACCTTGCCCAATTTAAATTTTCAAGTTGTCATTTCTTCCTTAACATTCTGGATCTCCTTTTCTAATTGGTTGACTTTCTTTTCATAATCTTCCTGTTTTTCTTGTATTATTCTTATCTTTTATTAGTTTTTCCTCTATCTCTATAATTTGATCTTTAAACTCATTTTTAAGATATTCTATGATTTTTTTTTTGTCAGGTGACCATTTGACACTACTTTTGGGAGTTTTCTTTACTTTAATATCCTCCTCTGAAGATGAATGCTGCTCTTCTTTATTCCTGTAATAATTATCTATTTGGATTCTTTCACCTTTGTCTGTGCATTTTTTGTGGTAATAGCTTAATTTTTGTAATCTCTTGCACCCCTGGGGTATGGGAAATGGTGCTTCCTGCCCCAGATATTCATTTCTTCCCTCTTAGTCTGGGATCAAAGCCAAACCTCCAACCAGACATCCCACAGTCAGGGCCTTTCTACCCCACTACTTCTGAATTCAGCAGGTATGTGCTCCTTCCTTCTCACCCTGCCCCTCTTTAAAGCACATGGAGTCTGGCATTCTTTGTCAGTAGAGATTCCCTCAATCTTCCCAGGCTCAGACACTCAACTCCTCTTACTATCCCAGGGGTAAATGGTCCTGTGGCTGGGGCCAAAGCAGCCCCTCAAACCAACTAGCCCCTGGGCTCGCCACTTGCTGTTCAAGGCTTGAAGCTTGTTAAAGCTAGTGTGGAGGTATTTGCTCTTCACAGGGGCCAAACCTTGTTTTGCGATCTTCTCAAATTGTCTCAGATACACCTCTGTGGTGCCTTTATTCTTATTTATTTTTACCCACACTTTGCTCATCCTAAGGGCTATTTTTGCCCTTTTGTGGGGGGAATTCTTGAGAGCTTGGAATTTTCTGACCTACTCCACCATATTCCTAGAATCTTCTTGTTTTTGAGTTACTCTTATGGAACCTAGATTGATCATTGAATTTATCAGAGTTTTGATATCTTTCCAAAAAATTTCCTTTAAATTATTGAGGTCAATGGGTAAATTGCTTTGTTTATGTTTACTTCATTCTGCATAGCTTCCTAGAATTCTTCACAAGTATACCACAGCTTCATAAACCTACAACCAAGAGGCACCTAAGATGGGCCAGTGAGTAGAGACTGGGCCTGGAGTCAAGAGGACCTGATTTCAAATCCAGCCTCAGACATTTGACACACTTGCTAGCTGCGTGATCTTGGCAATTCACTTAACCCCAATTGCCCAGCCTTCCTCCTTCCAGGAAAAAAAAAAACAAACAAACAAAAGGTACCTAAGAGTCCATTTAGTCCAAACCCTTCATAACATTTCAATATATCCATATGGGAACAAATTTTTTTCAACCATTGGTGTTCATCTACTTTGCATCAAACAGTTTTCTATTAAAAAAATGCTAGTGTGCAAGTTTAGATGTGTCTCTGTGTTTTCATGCATGCATATGTGTGTGTGTGTGTGTGTGTGTGTGTGTGTATGTGTGTGTTCAGAGACAATTTGACTTAGTAGATAAAAAGATGGCTTCAGGGTCAGAAAGATCTTGGTCCAATTTTCACCTTTTACCGATGCTGGGCAAATTGCTTACCCTCTCAGTGTCTCCAGGCAACTTTTTAATACTTTTGATCTCCTTGGGTTTTATTACTAACTCACAAGTAGAATACATTTCTAAAGATATTACACATTCATAGAACTTTCACCCTTCTCATTAAGGCCCTCACTATATATTCAATTCCCACAATGGTGATTTTTCTTTGAAGAGATTTCTCCTGTAACTATGTGTACATTTATTTTATAAAATGAAACATGGGGGAGCAAGATGGGAGAAATACAGATTTATTAAGGACATACTACATGTTAAAATCTGTGTTAAGTGTTTTACAAACATTGTCTAATATCATCCTTATAATATCCTTGTGAGGTAGGTGTTATTATCATTCTCATTTTATAATTGAGGAAACTGAAGCAAACAGATTTAAAGTGACTTGCTAAGGCTCACAAAGTAAGTTGTCAGAGGGGGATCTAGGTCTTCATAATTCCAACCCCAGTGTTACCTAGCTACCCCAAACAAAGCAAAGGCATTTTCCCTTAGAACATAAGGGAATAAAAATTAAATAGTTTATTTTAAAATATTTTCATTTATACTCAGATATCCCCTGCCATCTATCCCTTTAAAGAATACTTCAAAGGAAGGTACTTTAGCTAAACTGCCAGTTAAATATAAATTATAAGGGATAATTTTGAGTCTTACATTGTAAATAGTGTCATGGTTAAATTAAAAAAAGCACAAATTTAAATCCTGAAATTCAAATGCATAATTATGCAGAGTAAGGAATTCTCAAAGTTTAAGAGATACCTACAGGTAAGTATAAATGTTAAAAAAATTCATTTGAACATGTTTTGGAAAGCAGTGTATTTCAACTGTGAGATTTTCTCAATGGCTGCTCTACGTTTTTAGAATGCATTAGAAATTGACAGATCATTAACAGCTCATTAAGGATACTGTTAACTGTGTTAAAGATATATACTCAGCACAGCAGACTTTATCTTGTGAATTATATTGAAACTTGGACTAGATTCAGCACTTTCAGAAGGAAAAAAAGACACCTCAGCTTTGCAATTAATGGAAAAGCACACAAATACTGTAAGTTAAAATTGGGAAAATGCTGTAAGTCACAGAACATTTGACATGATCTCCTAGGACATCATTTCTGTCCTGGGAGTCTTTCTCTGGCAGTTAATTCATAAAAATTTCTTGTCAGTCTACCATTTCGCCTTGAACCACATGAAAACATATTTCATTCACAGCTCCACATTACAAAATCCTTACATCTGACCACTGAGATTATATGTGGCAACAGGGAAAGCCAAATAATTAACCAAGAATAAAGATTTGACTGCACCTTCAATTTTGAAAAGAAGATAAAATGATTTTAAAATTCCAAGAGGATAGACTTCCACAAGCGAATATGGCAGAGTAGGCAGTAACACAATGTCCTTCTCCTGTATTCACCTCTGAAAAAAAACAGTCATAAAAGAATGCCCCAGAACAAATCCTGGAACAGTGAACCCAGCAGAAAGACAGGGTGGAGCAGTCTTTTAGCCCAGGAATCTTGGAGTACAGGCAAGAAAGGGTTGTCTTGCTCAGGTAAAGATGGAGTGCATTCCAGAACAGGAAGCATCCCAGCAAACAGGAGGAAGCCCCACTGTAATAAACTACCAAGAGTTACTAAGTCCCAGGGTGGTAGAACAGAAATATGCCAACACAAGGACCCCCATATGCTTCAGCATAGACAAGGAAACTAGCAGACTCCAGCTCAGAGAACCACCATGTGCTTTAGCACAGCCTCAGGCAGGAAACCATCCACCAGACATCCACAAGCTTCAGTGTAGCTAGGGATACACAAAAACACCAATATGACTTCAGCACACACTAGATACCACCTCTAGGACCCCAGATCAGCTCCAGATAAGCTTCAAAGACCAACATCCCCAGCCACCATAACCTGAGGCCTCACCACACAAAGCTAGTGACTAAGTTCTTGGTCCAAAGCAAAGAAGATTGGGACAGTGCCCTGTATGCTCCAATAGGAGAGCTCAACTTTAAAAGTGAGGAAAGAGCCAAAACGCCTGAGCAAGAAGCAAAACAAATGTTCACCAAAGACAGGTTATATGTTGCCTGGAAAGATCATAACACAAATTCAGAAGAGGACAGAAAGAAGAGGACAACAATAATATATACCGAAATCTAAATGCTCAAAGGAAAATGTGCATTGGTATTAAGCCCAAAATGCCTTCTTAGAAGACCTCAAGAAAGATTTTAAAAGTCAAATAAGAAAGGTACTAGAAAAATTGGTGAACAGAATGAGTGGTATGCAAGAGACAATCAAAAATGTTGAAAAGGAAGGACAAAATTCACTGAAGAGGTCTTATAAAGTACAATTGACTAAATAGAAAAGGAGGCATAGGTTAGGATGGTGGCCAGATGGCAAGGTGAAAGGAGGGAACTACTGGACCTCTCTCACAAATTCTGTCAGATATATCTAAAAAAGTGAATCCAAGCAGATTTGTGGGAATTAGAAGCCACTAGTAGATTGAGTGTGGCAGGATCACCAGGCACATGTATGGTACCAGATCACAACAAATGGGAGCAGCAGAGGAACCCAGCCAGCGCCCCAGCCTGAGAGAATGTTGGGTGTGTGAAATGTAGGAGTAGGAGCAGGCCCAGAGTAGAAGTATCAGCTAAGGTGGTGATCCCCAGGTTTCTCAGGCCAGAACAGAAGTCTATCAGAGATACAGGAGACACCAGCAAAGAGTCTGTGGCTGAGGGAGCAGCTACCCCTGAGGCCTCCAGCCCACAGTCTAAAGGTTTGAAACAAACCTTCTCAAACTTCAGGGAGTCATGATGACCAGGTAAAACAGCTCACATCCCTCCTTTCCTCACTCAGATAATAGTCCCCCGGGAGAAACAGAATAGCCAGAACAGGAGATTCAGTAGCCCTTCAGCTCAAGAAGTTGGGAAGATGGCCCTTCTTGTGGTGTCAGAAGGGGAATAGGACAAGAAGAGAGGTGTCCCAACAGGCCCCACCTCAGTAGAATAGTGGGAGTTCCTGAGCTCCAGGCAGGTGAAGCCAGCAAAGGTCAGGACCACATCCCCTGACATGCATTTTCACATCCAGGGGAAGTGGTAGAAACCAGCACAGACCACAGCTGACACCAGCCGTGCTGCAAAGCAATGCTGGCAAGAGGAGACTCCCAGCAGCCAGACCATCCCTCCCCAACACCTCACAAAACCAGAGATCACAGCACACAAAGCCAGTGAGCAGGTCCACACTTCCCAGGACAAAAAGCTTGGGACAGAGCCCCTTGACCTGCAGAAGGAGAGATTCACTTTAGAATCGAGGACAAAAAAAAAAGAAACAGACACCATGAAAAAAGAGACCAGAAAACCAGAGTATTGATTCCTATTATGAAGACAGAATATCAAAATACCAATTCAGAAGAGGACAGTATGAACAATATACCCTCAACTGGAACCTCAGAAGAGAATGTGAACTGGTCTACAGTCCAACAAGCATTCCTGGAAGAACTCAAGAAGGACTTTAAAAAAAGTTGAGAGGTAAAAGAAAAAATGGAAAAAATTGAAAAGAAATTCACTGATGAGAACAAATCTTAAAAAAAAGTAAAAGTGGAGAAATTATTGAGGAGATTCATAACATAACTAGGGAGAGTGTCTCATTGAAAAGTAAAATTAACCAAATGGAAAAGGAGGTATAGAAGCTAAATGAGGAAAACAATGTGTTAAAAATTAGAATTGGGCAAGCAGAAGCAAATGACTCTATGAGACATCAAGAATAACTCAAACAAAATCTAAAGAATGAAAAAATAGAAGAAAACATGAAAAAGGTGATTGGAAAAACAAGTGATCTGGAAAATAGATGTAGGAGAAATATTCTAAGAAATATTGGTCTACCTGAAAGCTATGATGAAAACAAGGGCCTGGACTGTGTCTTACAAGAAATGATCAAGAAAAACTGTCCTAAGGTCTAAGAACCTGAGGGTAAAATAGTCATCAAAAGAATCTACGGATAAACCCCTGAAAGAGATCTCAAAAGGAAAACTCCATGGAATTTTGTAGCCAAATTCCAGAATTTTCAGCTGAAGGAGAAAATACAGCAAGGAGCCAGAAAGAAACAACTCACATAGCATGAACCTACAGTCAAGATCACACAGGATCATGCAGCTTCTATAATAAAAGAAAGGAAGAATTGGCATATGATATTCTGAAATGCAAATGAGCTTGGACTACAAGCAAGAATCAAGTATACAACAAAATTGAGCATAATATTTCAGGCAAGGAGATGAACATTCAATGAAATAAGGGGACTCCAGACCTTACTCATGAAAAGGCCAGAGCTGAATGGAAAATTTAATCTTCAAACACAAAACTCAAAAGAGACATAAAGCAGTAAATGAGGGTGGGGTGGGGTGGAGGATTTGTTATTTGATAAGGGAAAATTGCTTATATTCTTATATAGGATTATATTGATTTATATATTATACATATATATGTACATATATATGTACATACATATATATGTACATGTATATACATATATATATGTGTGTGTGTGTGTGTGTGTCAATTTTGAGAATGGTAAAGTTATGACAATTGAAAGGGATATACATATATAGACTTAGAGTATCAGTATAAAGTAACCGATGTGATGATAAAAAATATATAATTAAAGGAAGCAAAGAGATTGTTCTGGGAGAAGAGGTAAGGAGGAGGTAGAAACAGCTAAATTATGCCACATGAAGAGTCACAAAACATATAGGGGAGAAAAGGGAGGGAGAAAAGTAGTGTTTGAGCTTTACTCTTATCGGATTTGGCTCCAGGAGGAAATATCATTCTCAGATAAGTATGAAAATCAAAATTATCCTACAGGCAGTAGGAGGGAAAGGGGAAAAATGGGAAGTGAATAGAAAAGAGGGACAAAGTAGCAAGAGGAAAACAGTAAGAGAAGGCCATGGTGTCATTAGAGAGGGAAAACTGAGGAAGATGGTGGTCAAAAGCAAAACCCTTTTGAGGATTGGAAGGGAGAAGGGGGGAATAAATGCATAAACAGTGGGGAGGAATAGGATGGAGAAAAAGACACAGAGAGGAATCATAACTGTGAATTTGAATGGGATGAACTCTCCCATAAAAAGAGAATGGATAGCAGAATGGATTAAAAACCATAATCCTACAATAAGTTGCTTACAAGAAACACATTTGAAACAGGGGGATATACATAGGGTAAATGCAAAATGCTGGGTAGAATTATGCCTCAGCTAAAGTAAAAAGAAAAGCAGGAGTGGCAATCCTAGCCCCAGACAAAGCAAAAGCAAAGATAGATTTAATTAAAAGAGAAAAGGAAGGACACTATATCCTGCTAAAAGGCACCATACACAATGAAGCAATATCATTACTTAACATGTATGTACCAAGTGGTATAGCATACAAATTCTTTGAGTAAAAGTTGAGGGAATTACAGGAAGAAATAGACACCACGTCTATACTAGCAAGCAACCTCAAACTCCCCCTCTTAACTTGTTAAAAATATCCTGATAATAAAAAAGAAAGAAGTTCAGGAGGTAAACAGAATTTTAGAAAAGGCAGATGTGATAGACTTCTGGAAAAAAACTGAATGGGGAGAAAGAGGAATATATTTTTTTCTCAGCAGTACGTGGCACATTCTCAAAAATTGACCATGTGCTAGGGCATAAAATCCTCACAATCCAGTGCAGAAAGGCAGAAATAATGAATGCATCGTTTTCAGATCATGATGTCATTAAAATTATTTGTAATAAAGGACCATGGAAAGATAAACTAAAAATTAATTTGTAACTAAATAATCAAATCGTAAAGAAAGAGTAGGTCATAAAACAAATCATAGAAACAATCAATAACTTCATTCAAGAGAATGACAATAATGAGACAAATTACCAAAACTTATGGGATGCAGCCAAAGCAGTTTTTAGGGGAAGTTTTATATCTCTAAATGCTTACAAAAATAAAATAGATAAAAAGGAGATCAATGAATTGGGCATGAAACTGAAAAGGTGGAAAAGGAATAATCCCCATTTAAATATCAAGTCAGAAATAATGAAAGCCGTGATATATTAATGAAATTCAAATCAAGAAAAGTATTGAATTAATACAACAACTAAGAGCTGGTTTAATGAAATAAACTATAAAATTGATTATCCTTTGGTCAATTTGATTACCAAAAAGAAAGAAGGAAACAAAATTACCAATATCAAAAATGAAAAAGGTGAATTCACCTCCCATGAAGGGGAAATTAGAACAATAATTAGGAATTATTTTGCCCAAATATTTGTCCATAAATTTGACAACCTTAGGGAAATGGATGAATATTTACAAAAAATAAAAATTGCCCCAAGTTAACAGAAGAGGAGGTAAATTACCTAAATAACCCCATCTCAGAAAAAGAAATTGAGCTAGCCATCAATAAAATCCCAAGGAAAGCATCTCCAGGGTCAGCTGCTTTTATCTGTATTCTATCTAACATTTAAAAAACAATTAATTCCTATACTTTATAGATTATTTGGGAAAATAGTTGAAGAGGGAGTCCTAACAAATTCTTTTTATGACACAAATATTGTACCAATATCTAAACCAGGAAAAGTCAAAACGGAGAAAGAACAGTATTGACAAATTTCAATAATGGATATTGATGCAAAAATTTAAATAAAATATTAGCAAAAATATTGCAGCAACTTGTCATGAGAATAACACACTAAAACCAGGTAAGATTTATTCCAGTAATGCAAGGTTGATTCAATATTAGGAAAATTATAAGCGTAAGTGATCATATCAACAACAAAACTAGCAGAAACCATTTGATTATCTCAATAGATGCAAAAAAAGTTCTAACATAATATAGCATCCATTCCTATTGAAAACACTGTAAAGCATAGGAATAGATGGTTGCTGCCTTAAAATTATAAGGAAAATCTATGTAAAACAATCAGCAAGCATTATATGTAATTGGAATAAGATCTATTATCAAAAAGATTGATGAAAAAAGGATGTCTATTATGACCCTTATTATTCATTTTTTTTTTATTAGAAATGTTAGCTTTCGCAATAAGAAAAGAAAAAGAAATGGTAGGAATTAGAATAGGCAAAAGAGAAACTAAATTATCACTCTTTGCAGATGATATGATAATTTACTTAGATAATCCTAGAGAATCAAGTAAAATATTACTTAAAATAATAAAAAAAATTGCAGAGATGCAAGATATAAAATAAACCCATTTAAACCTCAGCATTCTTATACATTACCAACAAAGCCCAACAGCAAGAGATAGAAAGAAAAGTTCCATTTAAAGTTATTGTAGACACTATAAAACTTGTGAGTCTACCTGCCAAGACAAATCCAGGGCCTATATGAATATAATTATGAAACACTTTTCACAGAAATAAAGTCAATTCTAAATCAATGGAAAAATATTGATTGTTCATGGTCAGGCCTAGCTAATATAATAAGAATGACAATTTTACCAAGATTAATTTACTTACTCAGTGCCATACCAATCAAACTAACAAGAAATTATTTTATAGAGATAGATAAAATAACAAAAAAAAATTCACCTGGAGGAAGAAAATGTCCAGAATATCAAGGGAATTAATGAAAAGAAGTGCAAGGGAAGGTGGCCTAGCCATACCAGTTATTAAACTGTGTTACAAAGCAGCAGTAATCAAAACTACTTGGTATTGGCTAAGTAACAGAGTGATGTATCAGTGGAATAGGTTAGGTACCCAAGAGACAGTAGTCAATGTCTATAGCAATCTGCTCTTTGATAAATCCAAAGAATACAGTTTCTGGGATAAGAATTCACTATTTGATAAAAACCTGTTGGGAAAATTGGAAATTGGTAGGGCAGCAACTCAGCAAAGATGAATATCTTATACCATATACCAAAATGCAGTCTAAATGGGTTCATGATTTAGTAATGAAGGCTGATACTATAAGCAATTTGGCAGAGCAAGGAATAGTTTACTGTCAGATTTATGGGAAAGGGAAGACTTCATGACACAAGAGATAGAGAGCATTCTAAAATGCAACATGGATAATTTTGTTTATTTTAAATTTAAAAGATTTTTTTTAAAATAAAGCCAATGCAACCTACATTAGAAGGGAAGGAGAAAATTGGGAGAAAATCTTTACACCCAGTGTGTCTGATAAAGCCCTCATATCTAAAATACACAGGGAACTGAGCCAAACTTATAGGAATACAAGTCTTTCCCCAATTAAGAAATGGTCAAAGGATATGAACAGGCAGTTTTCAGAGGAAGAAATTAAAGATATCTATAAGCATATGAAAAAATGCTCTAAATCAATCAAAACAACTTTTAGGTACCACATTTCTCCTAGACTGGTAGGAGTCTATGGTAGTCATACATAACTGGTATGGCTAGGCCACCTTCCCTTGCACTTCTTTTCATTAATTCCCTTGATATCACATGTCAGATTGGCTAATATGACAAAACAGGAAAATGATAAATGTTGCAGAGTATGTGGAAAAATTGGAACATTGTTACATTGTTTTTGGAGTTCTGAACTGATCTAGCAGTTCTGGAGAGCAATTTGGAACTATGCTCAAAGGGCTATAAAAATGTGCATACCCTTTGACCCAGTAATAAAACTTCTAGGGCTATATCCCAAAGATATCATACATGTGGGAAAGGAACCCATACGTACAAAAATATTTACAACAACTCTTTTTGTGCTGGCAAAGAATTAGAAATAAATGGGATGCCCATCAATTGGAAATTGGCTAAACAAATTGTGGTATATTAATGAAATGAAATATTATTGTGCTATAAGAAATGAGGAGGAGATGGACTTCAATATAACTTGGAGTGACTTATATGACTTGATGCTAAGTGAGGCGAACAGAACCAGAAGGTTCTTACATGCTTACAAACACAGTATCTGTAAGGACTAACTTGGATAGACTTGACTCCTCTCAGCAATGCAAGGTTCAAAGATAGCTCCAAAAGTCTCATGATGGAAAAAGCTATGCACATCCAGAGAAAGAACTGTGAAATCTGAATGCAGATTAAGGTAAACTTTTTGCTCTGTCCTTTTATCCTTCTTTTTTGGTTTTGTTTCTCCTTTCACATGATTCATTACATTGGTTGTAATTCTTCTTTGCATGTAAATATGTATGTAAATAATTTCAATGTGAAGGTATATTTAGAACCTACATTGGATTATATGCTGTCTTGAAAGGTAGGGGGGGAAGGAGAGGGAAGGAGAGAAATTTTGGAACCCAAAAATTTGTGGATATGAGTGTTGTAAACTAAAAATAAAAAATAAATTTATAAAAAAAGAAAAGGAGGTATAAAAGCTAAGTAAAGAAAGTAATTCATTATAATTAGAATTGGGCATGTGGAAAATAATGACCATTTCTCAATTGGGGAATGACTTTTATTCCTATAAATTTGCCTCAATTTCCTGTATATTTTAGATATGAGGCCTTTATCAGAAACACCAGTTGTAAAGATTTTCTCCCAATTTTCTCCTTCCCTCCTAATCTAGGTTGCATTGGCTTTGTTTGTAAAAAATATTCAATTTACCAAGATCAAAATCATCCACTTTGCATTTTGTAATGTTCTCTATCTCTTCTTCTGTCATGAATCCTTCCCATTCCTATAAATCTGAAAGGTAAACTACTCCATGCTCTCCCAAATTGCTTACAGTATCAGTCTTTATTTCTAAATCATGAACCCATTTTGACATTATTTTGGTATACAGTATAAAATATTGGTCTATGTCCAGGTTCTGCCCAATATTTTGCAATTTTCCCAGCAGTTTCTGTGAATAGTTACTTCTTAACCCAGAAACTTAATTCTTTGGGTTTATCAAAGAGTAGATTGCTATAGATGTTGACTACTATGTCTTATTTACCTAACCTATTCCACTTATCCACCTCTTTGTTTCTTAGCCATTACCAAATAGTTTTGATGACTGCTACTTTAAAGCACATTTTGATATCTGCTATGGCTAGGCCACCTTCACCACAATTTCTTTTCATTAATTCCCTAAAGATTCTGGACCTCTTTTTCTTCCAGATGAAATTTGTTTCTGTTTCGTCCAGCTCTGTAAAATAATTTTTGGTAGTTCAATTGTTATGGCTTTTAATAAGTAAATTAATTTAGGTAAAATTGCTATTTTTATTCTATTAACATGGCCTAACCATGAGCAACTGATATTTTTCCACTTATTTAGATCTGACTTTATTCACATGAAAACTGGTTCATTATTATATTATGTTATATTATATTATATTATATTATATTATATTATATTATATTATATTATATTATATTATATTATATTATATTATATTATATCATGTACTAACATAAAATCCCCTCTTAACAAACACTGAGTCTGGGCATCTCTGTTTCTGTGTTTTGGGATAGGGTAATTTGAAAGATAAGGTCACTACCTTATATTTTCATGAGGGATCTGTCTAATAGAAATATAAGTATCAATATTTACATTTCAAATTCTTTCATGTGGCCAAATGATACCAAAAAATGAAAACTTCTTTGAATTAAAAGGAAGAAAAGAGAATTCAAAAGGGATACGTCATTTCATTTTACAACATATGACAGCAACCTTTAGTTCTTACAATCAACGTGTTTGAACAGTCTCAAAATAGTTCACATGCAGCACCTCATTTGCTGGTTCAAAGTAGTATATTTGGTAATTGATTTTTAGGACAAAAATGCAATAATCCATTGAACAGTTTATATGCTTCTTTAGTAATGGAAGAGTAAAAAAAAAAGGAAACTGTATACTATCAATCTTTAGATAAAGATCTATGGACAACACACACATGCGCACACGAACACACACAATGACTATGTCTGTAAAAAATCAGAAATCAAAAGAGCACCTTAACTGCAATGAACATTGAAACAAAATGGATTTGAGTCAGCAAGTAGAGGGAATATAACTGTTGGGTTCTGATTCGCTTCCTTCCATGAGTTCCTCCTATAAAATGAACTGAAGTTTAAATTACCATCTTCAAAATTTAATTTACTTTCTTAGTCAAGCAGCTAACCATGTTTATACTGCCCCAACTCTTGCAAAGAGAAAAAATGCTGATTGTGGCACCCTAGTGAGGAAAGGAAGAAAAAAAAAGTGGGGAAGAGAGAAGGGAACATAACACAACATTTAATATGCTAATGAAAAACTTCATTTGGAAAAGTATACAAGAATTTGATTCACCATAATTATATATCACATATATATCTTCTTAAATTACTTCTTAAATGAAAATGTGACAGTGCTTTTGCCTTTCTTATACCTTTAGTGCTTAGCACACTGCCTTTCACATGGTAAATGTTCAATAAATACTTGTGGACTGACTGATTATACAAAAGTATATCTTACCAATCTCTAACTATGTGGTAGAAGAGTAAAATTAATTAGTGAAGAGACAACACTATGAAATATTTTCAAAGTAAATCAGCTTTTACCATTTTAAGTAAATATGGTTGCTCCTATATAAATGAAACTATTTAAAAGGGGAGATCAAATTTTAATTGAAATATATTGTGAATTAATTAGCAGTGTTTATTTCATGTAAAATAAACTTTTCACAAAGTATGAGCTAAAAATATAAGTAGCGCCCCATGCCAAGAATTTATCTTTTGCTCCTGTTAAACAAAAAACAAAATCAGAAAGTTTCTAGATTAAAGAATAGAAGGGTCATAAATTCTGTATATCAGAATTTACTCTGCTATCCTTTCTCTTTGTATTTCTTCCTTTACATCTCTCTGCCAGTCTGTCTGTGTGTCTGTCTCTATGTTTTTTTTGTCTCTATGTTTCTGTCTCTTCCAGTTGTCCTGTCAGCTATAGAAAAAAAATGAGTGCAAAGACACCCTGCTATTCTCCTCAAATACTATCTCAGCTGTCTCTCTAAACTTGTAATACTAATTTTATTAGCAAAATATTTCATCAAATAGTACTAATACTTTTATTAGATTTAAAAATGTTTCAAATATTCTAATTTTGTTTTCCTCACTTTGAGTGAATTCCCAGTTTGCTAATCTATTTGGCACAAATTGTCATTTTAACTATGTATGAAATTAAGAGATATTTTCCAATTCTTTTTATTTTATGTGTTTATTATTTTTCTTATCCCATAAATCAGTGGCTACATCTAGGATGAACACAGGTTTGATCAATCTATTGTATTGGCCCTGATACTTTCCTTATATATTAGGGCAGAAATATGGATGCTTCCTAATCAGGAAAGTGCTAAACATCTTGCTACTTTACAAATTCCATCAGAAAAGGAGTCTATGCTAAAATATGCTATTAAGAAAATACAGATAAATGAAAGATGTCTATATATAAAAAAAAAATATTTATAGAAGTGCTCTTTGTGGTAGGGGCAAAGCACTGGAAGTTAATGGAATTCCTTCCATGGGGATTGGATGAACAAGTTGTGGTATATGATTGTGACAGAATGAATACAATACTATTTGCTATAAGAAATGATAAGCAGGAGGGTTTCAGAAAAACCTGGAAAGAAATATGGAAATCAATTCAAAGTGAGATGAGCAGAACCAGGATAATACTTCATGTAATGATAGAAATATTGCTTGATGATAAACTCTGAATTACTTAACTACTCTATCAGTTTAATGCTTTTAAGAGTAAGCAGAGTGGGACTTTTATTTTTTTTTTCTTTTGGAGTGCTTCTCAGAAATAAGACAATCAAGTGCCTTTGATTCAGTCTTGCCTTTGGTGTAGGAAGGCCCACACCCTTGATTAGGTCATGAGGGGTGTGAAGCCCTGGAGAGTTGTGAAGCCCTTGGGCCCTGAAAAAGGGTATATATACTCGGAGGGTATCCCTTAAGCTAGAACTCTCAGAACTCTGGGAGAAGAGGCTTTGCACTGGGGGCTCACTCATTGGAAGAACGTTCTGTGGTTTCACCAGATCACACTCTGGATAGCCATTAATGAGCCCCCTGCCTTTGAAAACCCTGATTTTGGTGCTTATCGCTCTGGTAACTATATACATACATATATATATATATACATATATATATATATATATATATATATATACATATATATATATACACACACACACACACATAGATAAATATCTCTACATCCCTATATCTATCTATCTAGATTCCTGTCTGCTGATTTGTGTTATTTTGCACTGTTTATATAATTTCAGCTTGTAATTTCTCTGAAGTCCAGGGTGCTGACTTTTCCCCTGAACTAAGTACATATATATATATATATATATATATATATTTAATTAAATTTAATTAAACTGAGATTGTAAACCCCTTAAAGTCACTTTCCTTAGAAAAGCATATCAAAAAAATCTGTGCTAGTAGCTCTCCTGTGTGCTGGTGTTATTTGCCTTACACAGGCAAAGTAGCAGGAAGTAGCATAGTTGTTACAATGATCCAAAAGGATTCATGATCAAAAATGGTAACTTCTCCAGGGAAAGATAATATGATTCTGGAGGCAGATTGAATCACAACTTTTTCACTTCATTTTTCTTGTTTTTTTTTCGTTCATTAGCATGACCAATAAGGAAATATGTTTCGCATGATTTCACATATATGATTAATATCAAAATTATTGCCTTCACAATGGGTGGCAGAGGGGTGCAAGAGAATTTATAACCCAATTTTCAAATGAATATTAATAATATTTTTTCAAGAAAATCTGGTATTTTTTGAAATTTTTTGGTAAACAGGAATTCGCTACGTCTTGAACTATACCATTTTCCCTTTCTAAACCTTTATTTATTAGGGAGACATTTCATCTAGCTTGCCCTATTTGAGTTGAAATCCATTGATCTTGAACTTGCTCCATATGGGAGGTCCTGTTCACCATCTTGTTACTTTAATCTTAATTATTTTAGCTAGTCAATGTTTTTGTTTGTTTGCCACACAATCCCCCAAGCTGAAGGTTAAAAAAAAAATGTGATGCCAGAACTCAATACAATGTCTTAAATGTGGAATAAGTGGAGCAAAAGACATCATGACTATTAGTAATGCAGGCTAAGTATGATCTAGCTTTGGTAGCTATATGCTCCTCTTTTTTTTTAACATTTTTTTGGATTTTTTTTGGCAGGGCAATTGGGGTTAAGTGACTTGCCCAAGGTCACACAGCTAGTACATGTGTCAAGTGTTTGAGGCCAGATTTGAACTCAGGTCCTCCTGACTCCAGGGTCAGTGCTGTACTCACTGCACCACCTAGCTGCCACTATATGCTACTCTTTTAATTCCTTTTGATCTTGTACCCCATGAAGTCCCCACAAGGCTTTTTTCATATGAATCATATACCCTCTCTACCTGTATTCATACAATTGACTTTCTCAATAAACATTTAGTAAGCTTATTTTGGGGGCAGTTAGGTGTCACTGTGGCTAGAGTGCTGCACCTGGAGTCTTTCTGACTCAGACATTCCTGAGTTCAAATCTAGCCTCATATATTAGTTGTGTGATTCTGGGCAAGTCACTTAAACCTGTTTATCTCAGTTTCCACATCTGTAAAATGAGTTGGAGAAGGAAATGGCAAAGTTCTTTAGCATGTTCTCCAAGAAAACTCCCAATGAGGTCAAAAACAATTAGCCCTGAATGAAAACTTATGTGTGAGCACACGTGCCCCTTTGTATCCCCAGAGCTCACCCACACACACACATGCACACACACACAAACAACTCATGCTCTAATGAGAGAGTCAACACTGAAAGAACTATGTGTAAATTAACTATATACAGGATAAATATTAGCTAATCAACAGAGGGAAAGTACCAAATTTAAGATAGATTAATGAAGGCTACTAGTAAAAAAGTGGGCTCTCACCTGAAGCTTGAAGGAAGCCAAGAAATTTAAGAAACATTGATGAGGATGGAGGGTATTCAATCAATCAATCAATATTTTTAATCACTTACTATGTTCTACTGTGTCAGCTGCTGGACCTACCATTCCAAAGAAAGGGGAAACTGGGTGGCCCAGGGTCTAGTGCACATGAAGTTATGAAAACATGAGTTTTAACTGGTCACAGATATATACTAGCTGTGTGACCCTGGGCAAATAGCTGTGTGACCCTGTTTGCCTCAATTTCCTCATCCAGTTAATGGAGACAATAATAGCAGCTACCTCCCAGGGTTGTTGTGATTCTCAAATGAGATAATAATTCTGAAGTGCTTAGCACAGGGCCTGGCATACAGTAAATTTTAGTTTCTGATTATGTTGGTGATGATGACACTATTTCAAGGAGCTTCCACCTTAATGAGATAATATATATAAATAAGTATATAGAGAGGAAATATAAAGAGAATTAATTCACTTTAGGAGCAAATATTCCTAGTTGTTGACATCTTTGAAGAGCAATTAATCACTTTAGCTATTAGTCTCAACTTTGTTTAAAATAATAAGTACATCATTAATGTCTCTATGCTAGTAAGTTTAAAATAATGAAGGGAATCAAGTTAAAGGAAGAAATTGGACACATTTTAGTAATATTCTAAGAATCTTAGAAACTTTCTAGGAGGTCAACAATCCAATATTTACTACATTTTGGGCCCAATTGTTAAACCATGTGCAAAACTTGTCATGTAGCCTTCTTAATTTCATATAGTCCAAACTAATGCCATAAATACATTTTTACTCTGTAATATGGGTTTTCTGTATCTATAGCATGCTCCTCATTGACACAGAATAATTCTACATATGAGATTAAAATGAAATGCTTTGTTCTGGTGAACAACAGAATCACATATGCTAATAATTGTTCTCAGAGGCCAGCTAGTAAACTTTATATCTGAACAGGTATCATTTCTACAATATAACAAGAAAGTGGTTGTCCTAACTGTGTTTTAAAACCTCTACTGAAATAGCACTTGTGACTTTGGGAAGATTGGATTGTTAGGAGAAGTTTCTTCATTCACGCTCTCAAATGGCTCTGTGGTTTCATTAATGCTGTCTCCAGTAAAAGAGATCCCAGCAAACCTACCCTATCATTGCTGTCCATATGTTTTGCAAATAAGTCACTAGGGAAGGGAAGATTATTTAACATGTTTGTAATTCTTCCTCACTCTCTTGACATGGTGAGAATATGAGATCACGTAGGCTATCCAATACTTATGCCTCACTCTTGCAATGTGATAAGTTAATTTTCTTTTTTGAATGTATATTTATTTGATTCACTTATCCTTCAAAATTCTTCTCTGTTACAATCCATTCACACCAATGACCATCTATTTCTTCATTACTCCTGGGTGATTTTCAGTTCTTCAGAATCTGAAGTTTTTATAACCACGATATTGCTAGCAGCTACTGGGGAAGTGAAAGGCCAACAACAAGAGTAAACGGGAGGGCGTCTAGCAGAGTTTCTTTGATCTTCTTTTCTACGGAAAGCAATTTTAAGTGGTTATCAATCTCACTTTAATTAAACACACATATATTATTCACTTAGTTTAGTGGGGGGGGGGAAGTCAGCACCCTGAACTTCAGAGCAAAAACAAACAGAGATAATATAAACAGATCACCAGATAGGCTTTTGTCAGATCAAGACATCACATACATAGATACCAGAGAGAGAAGCACCAACATCTGGGTTTTCAAAGCTGGGGGGCAAACTTCGATGGCTATCCAGAGACTTGTAACTGACACTCTCGCAATGAGTGCACACCCCCAAAATAAAATATATATCCAGTTCAGGGTCCTGAGGGCTCAGTACCTGCTTAGCAAAAGGGTGTCAAAAAGATCTTTCATCACTAGCACCACAACATATACATTGTTTCCAATCAATGACTCCATTCAAACAAAGGAAAGACTCAAAGACACCCAACTTGCCTTAGTTCTGAGAAGCACTGCAGAACAAAAGACAACAAAAGTTCCCACTTTACTTGTCATTACATTTACAAAGGCAAGATTCAAAGGCGTTTGATTGCCTTAGTTCTGAGAAGCACTCCAAAACAGAAGACAACAAAAGGTCCCACTTTACCTGCTAGAGTCAAAGACAAAACTCATTAAAGGCATTTTATTGCCTTAGCATCCGAAAGAGAAAACAGCAAAAACGTCCTGCTTAACCTTACAGCATTCCATGAGTCAAACACCATACATCAAACTTAAATAGACCTCTACAATTTCCAACCAGTGTTCTCACTTCTGCCTTCTGGGTATAAGGGACAAATTTAATTCCTCAGTGCTTCAGATACTTTAACACATACATCACTTTTCTTCCTCCCCATAAGTGTTCTCTTCTTAAATCTAAACCTCCCAAATTTCTTCAACATGTCTGCACATGGAATGTTCTACAATTTTCTACTCCTTTCATTTTGACTGCACATTGTGCCCAGATATGCTCCAACTTGCCTTTAGATTTACTAAAATATGATGCCCAGAACTGAACGTAACATTACAGATGTGGCCTGACTAGAGTTGAAAAGAAGGTAATTCATCCCTCTCATTTCATATACTTTTTTCCCCTGGATGCAACCTAATATAAGATATGTTTTTAGGTTTTTTGTAGTTTAAAATATTTTTTTAAAAAAATTTACAAATACTTGCTGAAATCATTATGATATACTTTCTGAACCTAAATAGGTATATAACATAAAGATGACACTGATACTATTTGTCACTTGTAGAATGTTATAAGATTGGCTAATAGATTTCCATGCATAATAATAGTTTATCTTCCCAAGAATCCTATCAGTAAATTATAGTCAATACAAAAGAAATAATCAACATAACAATAAAGACTATCAATACAAGAGTAAGCTGGACTTCATATATTGATACCACTGTATTTTAAATTTGAAAGTGACATAATAAAATGATGGATACATAATCACAATTCAACTACTGTTTTTTGGGGGGAGGAAGATGTAACCTATTGTTCTTTCTTACTTTCAGCATTTGCCTCAAAAATAAAATGCTTCATTCTCAAGTGTCCATCTGCTGCTTGTATTTATTTCTAGACCCAAATAATGAGTAGAATCATCATATCTCCATGGCAACCAAATGCATCGATATTAAAAGATGATGGTAACTTCAGATAGTATATAAGCAGCAGGAGTTGTTGAACTCATGAAAAAAACATAATAATTCTCTTTTCATGAAAATTACTTTGGCTTTAAAAAAGTGAGAATAAGGAAAGATGCATTTAAAAATGGCAATGAAAACCTACAATGAATTTCTAAGCTTCACAAATATACAAAGTATACAGATAACTCTATTTTGTTTTTAATGCTCTTGAATGGTCACATTTTTTAAAACATCATCCAATTTCTAAATGAAATTTTATTGTTTAATCTTGCAATAGAAATAAGCACTTCATAGGGTAAAAAGATCTTTAAAGAGTCTACTTTTTTAAGGGTAATTTTACTTTAATAGTAAATCAGGGACTGAATCTAAAAACTTGGGACCTAATATATCAAGATGTGTCCAACATAAAGTGCCCTTTTTTAACCAGGACCTGAAACAAGGTGTGGTGGGTGGTGCATGTGAGTGTGGTTTTCCATGTGTGTTGTTTATATAGCAATAACAGATGAGAAATAGGAACTAGGTTTGTAATTCCATTGACTTAGAGGACTCTGAGTGCTATCAATGCAGTCCTACACCTTCCGTACAATTTATAAACTTTGAAAATTGCCTGAGTGTACTTAGAGGTTAAGTAACATACCAGGTTCAAATTTCCAGAATTTGTCAGTCTTGGGACTTGAGTCCACATTTCCTGATCCTGGATTTTGGTTCTCTATCCACTCTACCATAATATTCTATGTAATATGATTGACCCCAAGCAAGTTTCTTATGTTTTATATGGCATGTAGACATTAGAGAGAAATTCCCATTCATTTCATGTCTAGATCAATACCTAACTTTTCCTAAGTTAATTTTTAAAAATACTATGTTTTGCTTATACATCACCAAAATTTCTCTTAGAATCCCTTTCCTTTTCTTTAAAGGAGTGTCATTCAGTATAAGAAATATTATCTTTAAAGAAAACACAAAGAAAGAGAAGAAAATATTATCAAAATTGATGAATGCTTCATAAAGAAGTCTAAAATATATTCTATATAACACACCCATGGACCAACCACCTTCGCAAGTGAAAGGATGAGCGGTTCTTTTCATACCTCTTCTTTAGGGACATGCTTCTTTGTTATAATCTTGTGACATTTATGTTTGGTTGTTATGTAGTTGTTCTTTCTCTTCATGTTGTAGCAATTATGTATGTATATTTTTCTCATCTATTTCTTACAGCTTATTAACTCAGGAGTATAACTTCAACTAATTTCTTTCAAGCTTTTCTATATTTAGTTTTTTTTTTTTTATTTCTAGCAGCAGAGTAGTATTAGGTTGCATTTGTGTCACACTTTATTTACTTATTCCCCAATTAGTGAGTATCTGTTTTGACTCCTGTTCCTTTCTAACAAAAAAAAAAAAAAACTGCTACTATCTGTTGGAGTGTATGGGGGTTTTCTTCTTTTAAATGACTTCCTCTAGGTATATGTTTAGAAGTGGAATCAATGGGTCAAAGACTATGCATAGCTAAATCATTTTTTTTCACATATTTCAAATTTTGTTTTCAAAATGGTTACACTGATTCACAGCTCTGCCAATATCATACTTGCATTCCTACCTTTCTACAAATGCTCCAACACTAATTATTCTTATCTTCTGCTCTCTTTGCCAATTTTCTGCTTATTAAGTGAAACAATAGAGTTGTTATGATTTATATTTCTCTTCTTATTGGTGACTAGAAGCATCATTCATCTGATCATTAAGGGATTTGTTTTTCTAAAAAAAAGTTTATTCATATCCTTTGGTAATTATTTATTTATTGGGAAATTATATACCACACATATAGACATAAATTTAATACAAATATATACATATATGCATGCATAACTGCACATACACATACATACAATGCACATACTTGAATTTTTATGCATACGCATCCATGTATGCATACATATGCAAGCATATATGTAAGCATTTATAAGGTATATATGCAGCGAGGCACTGTAACATAGATTGTACACCAAGCCCTCTGAGAAATAAGACACAAACATATTTTCTGCATTTGTCCATTTTTCTTCTTATTCTAGCTGTATTAACTTTGTTTTTAAAAGATATTCAGTTTAATGTAATAAAAGTTATCTATTTTATCTTTTGTGACCGACTCTGTCTCTTGGTTAATTAAGAATAAATATAATGTTCATAGCTGTGAAAGGTATATGAATGATTTCTGTTCTTTTTTAATGGTATGAACTTTAATATTGCTTTAATGTATCCATTTCAGATTTATTGTGGATTATGGTATTAGATATACCTAATTTCTTGTAGTCAAGTTTTCAATTTTGCCATTAGCCTTTGTGAAATAGAGTTCTTTCCTAAGCACATTCATAGAAAGGTCAAGGATTCCAAATGGAGATGACTATATATACATATATATATATATATATATATATATATATATGTGTGTGTGTGTGTGTGTGTGTGTGTGTGTGTGTGTGTGTGTGTATTTGTGTGTGTATACATACATATACATATATATGGATCTACATATGTATTTGGATGCATATATGTATGTATTTTGGACATGGTCGATGAGAACATTTGATTTGATTGACTATATATGTTTGTAATTAGATTTATTTTCATATGTTCTCAATTGTGGGAGGGGAATATTGTGTAGGGAGGGTGAGTAGGATTTTGGCCAAGTAAAATAATATTTAAAAATAATGAATAAAAATCTTGTTGGGTGGGCAAGTTAGAACAAAATAGTAAAATCTAAATGGTATACTATTTATTGTTCCTTAATATAAATGTCTCTTTTTAGAGCAAATTTAATTTGCTCATTAATGATGTTAGAAACTATAGAGGAATTACCATAAATTTATGAAAAAATAATGATAAGCATTACAATTAACCTGTGCATAACTTTGACATCATTGTCCTTTAATAGATTTGGTTAGTAAGCTCAGAAATAGACTATTAATTTTATTTTAAGCATTTTTTATCAAATAGGAGAAGTTATGAAATATAGTTCATTACTTATATGCAATGTGATCTGAACAGCAAGTATGTATTTTAAAGTACATTTTTTTTCTTTTCAGCTTAATTAAGAAAATATTTTCTTTAAAAAAAGTCATATATTCTTACAAAACTCATCTTTTAGATAACTACATTTATGTAGTAAATTTGGAGAGAACATCTAGTTACTTATTTGTAGTTTCTCATAAACATTTGATTATCATCAATCATTGTTCAAGCTATTCATGATTTAATTTGAACACTTCTTTGAAACTCATTCGGAATCTTCAATTTGTTCTCATAGGCTTTCTGGGATAGCTTAGGATCTTCATACCAGTTTAGTTTCAAAAGCCCCTCTAGCAATTTGAACTGAACTCTCTTGCTTCTCAACATCAAAGAATCTTTACAATTTCTCGTGGCTTTTGGTTAAATTACTTTGACTTAAGAAATTTTTCCTATTACTTCCCCCTCCACTCCATAGCTCAGTGCTTTAGAATTCTCCAAATCTTTCATCATTCATACTCAAGGCAAGTTCCTTGACATGCAAATTTAGCTCAGAATGAGCAGGACTTTGTTCAGGGGCTAGTGGAGGGCAGCAGTGATCTAAAAGAGCTCTGGGGTTTATGTTGATCAGAGCTGTACTATTCCAGGATCAATGAGGCTCTGCCAGTACTACCAATTTTTTTCATATCAAAAAATCCAGTTGTGTACCACTTAGTGTGGACAGGAGTGAAGATGGAAACACTGAAATTATGGTGCATACATACGTGTGGTCTTGAAATAAGCTAGAAGATCCTTCTCTAGTACTGACTAGAGAAGCAGATGTAACAGATGATAACAAATAGGAGTAGGAAAGAGTAGAAATAATCTGGAAAGAAGAGGCCTCATTCAAAGCCAAAACAGGGAAAGGCAGATGGCCACTTCAAGTAGCAAAGAGTAGAGGCAGATTTTCTACTTCAAAAGTGCTTTGAGTGTACATGGGCTTTTAACAACTGAGTCTGAGTTCAATCCAATTAAGTTCAACAAGCATTTATTACTCATCTACTATGTGCAAGAAATACAAAGGCAATACCCAAACAATCCTTTCCCTGCAAAAGCTTATCTCATACTGGAACATAGAATATAGGGACACTGTGGCTATCATCTTCCTCTAGGGCTATTACAAAGTCAGAATATCTTCAGGAACAGGAAATAGTTGATAACAACTCCTTCTTTTAGTTAGAATTCCATTTGATTTATTTTTCTGAAGCAAAAGAATGGGAGAAAAATATGTATAATTGTGATGGCAAGAATAAAATATATTGCTCTTAAAATTTCATAAAGTATTTATTATCATGGCTTCATTTGAGACTGGCAAAAACCATTTGGGAAAGATGCTGGTTTTATCTCCACTTAATATATGATGAAACAGACTGAAGGGTTTTTCTCAAGATCATACAATTAGTAATATCTGTAATTAGTAATAATAATAAATTAATTAGTAATAATTCAAAACTACATCCTTTAAACTCTGAGCCTGATACTTCATTATGTCAACGTAGGCAATTAAAAAGTACCATGGCAAATATTTATCGAAACTCTTCAATTCTTAAAGAAGAAGAAATATGACTTCACAATTTCTCATATTTAATTAATAAGCTGAAGAGCCAGGATTTGAACTCAGCTTTCCTATCTACAAGGCATCTTTTAAAAATAAATTGAGAAAAAGGGCTGCATAACCCTCACCTCTTTCAATTATTTGCAAGTTTCTATTCTACTTTTTGATGAATATTTTAATTCTATAACCACTTCAACCATAATATAATATTCAAATATTATTGTGATGAAGAATATTCTTTATAGAAGTCTGCCCTAAATAGAATCATTTTAAGATTAGTACTTCTAAAAGAAACCATTTGTAATTACTATTGAAACTGAAATACACTTTATTTATTTGCTTCATCACCCTAGCATCTTTATTTAGGAGGCTTAGGAAAAGAAAAGGAAATGGAGTTGTGATTTCACAAATATGAGGAACTCTATGGCTAGAAAATATCTTCTAACCATTCAGGTTGGAAATTTCTCTACTATTAGTACTTTTAAAGAGTTATCTGGGGAACAGAGATGCTAAGTTAGTCTCCTAAGGTTATATGTCCAAAAAGTGTCAGAGGCAGAACTTGAACCCAGATTTTCTTAGCTCTACAGTCTTCTCTCTGTCCTCTACTCCAAAGTATCTTTTACCTTAGCATTTTACCTATTGTAAATTTCGTTCTATAGAAATGTCTTAAAGTAAATTTTAGCAGAAAAACCAAAATCTATCGTAGGGATAGAACTGTTACAAAACAAATTCTATGGTTTTATATATAGATATTCCAATAAAGGAAGAAAAATGACACAAGAACTTTTGAGATATTGTGTGTGCACATGTCCCTGTGTGTAAAATAGGGTTTTGTGTGTGCATACGCATATACATATATACATATATATGTATGTGTGACATACATACACCTACAAATACATATACTTAAGTACATATATGTACACATACATATATACATACATACACACAAAATATATGTGCATATATAAATGTGTACATGCATACATACATACATACATACATATATAAATATACACACACACATACAGAGGCACTAATTGCTGTACCCCTTGCTAAGGAGACCATTCTACATATTTCTACATGAAGCAATTTTAACCTAATATGAATTTGCCCCTACTTACACACTTCATTTGGACTGCATAATAAAGGCATAAATGGAATAATAGCTTAATAGAAGTCATAAAATGTACTGAAATGCAGGCATATTAAATACTGCACTATGATAATAAACATAATTATGAAATGAAAATGAATTTAACAATAAAATATGCACAGTATTGTACAGTAAAGTCAACTTAAGTGTGAAGTATTTTGCATATACCTCAACCACTACTCTTAGCATTTATCACTCATGGTTGGTTGTGGAACTTTTTTAATGAAGATATTGAGAGATGTTTGTGAAGTGGATCTCTTTTTTCCCTCACATCTCTGATGATAGCAAATGATACTATTCTGTACTTGCTTTTGAACTTTTAAAAATCTTGAAGCATCTTGATCTATATTTTCAATAGAAGAAAAAAATTCACTCAAATAATGAAATGCTTCTTCGTATTGTTTCATTGTTTCATTGTGAATCTTTTTGGCTTGACCTTGGGCTCTAAAGTTTCCCTTCTTTCTTCTTCAATCTTTACAGTATGCAGTTCAGTCAGATTCTCATTCAGAATCTTCATTCAGATTTCTTTCAGAATTCTTTACATAGAATTAAATTTGTGTAAATGCAAATTTATATAAAGTTAGAACTGAGATTATACATACAAATATTTTCATAAAGTGAAAAACAGGACTGGGAATATGAGAATAGTCTCTGTGTGTACATGTCTGCATCTCTGTGTGTGTCTATATGTGCAAAATGGGGTTTTGTGCCTGCACAGATCTCCCAAGATAGAGGCATCAATGTGGGAGATGGCAAGGACCATTTTCTGGGACAAGGTATCTGAATTATCTTACCCCAAGTGTTGCAACAGCTTCTTTCTATTAGCTTCATACTCAGAACGAACTCGTCATGTCTTAAAAATTTCCAGAAGCACAATCACTCTTTCTCTTTCCAGCTGTATGCAGGAGCTGAAGGTCCTGTTCATTGAAAAAAAAATGGAAATCATATATTAAGTTCAGTGTACAGAACAGCTACCTTCCCCCTCTTCCTGGATGTTGCTGCCAGAACAATAGTAAAGTCCTAACAACTCAGGGTACCAGGACATGTAACCCAAAGGGCTTTGGATTTGTAACTTGATGGCATTATGCTATATAGGAGCTTAGGTAAAATGTCATCATAATTCCCTTCCCCTCCATGGAGATTGAGGTGGTATAAAGGCAGTGTAATTATTTCCTTAGTTGTTGGGAATAATATTTTATTTGTTCTCCCTGTAATTTTGAAGTCAATGCTAATGTGACTGTAAAGTATTTTTTGGAATTGGGTAGTAGTATTCCCTAAAACTGAGGGAATATAATATAATGAGTATGTAGCAGACACTAGACTTTCCTCCCACCCAAAACCATCTCAAGGATATTGGAGCCACCTGGGAAAGAAATGAAAAGTAACATACATTTAGGCACGATTTCCCTAATAGATTTTAATGATGGTTCTATTTGCAACAGTCCAAAGAAGTACAAACCATAAAGAAATTCAGGTGGTAATCAACATAATAATAAGGATGCCTAACTCTTCCCAGTGATGTTAAAAGAAACATTCACTTGCTTATCACTCCATCACAACCAATAATTCCTATCAATAAACCAGATGCCTTGTAATTTACGTTGACATTACAAAATAATACAAGAGCTAAGTGTGTATATGTATAGATTGTGCATGTGTTCATCTCAAAGATTGCAATTGAGCCAAACCAAATAAATCAGTAATTTATGAGAAGATATCATCTCTGCCATTGGCTCAAGCTGAACTTACTGTGTTCCCTCATTTTGGGGGTTCTCAAGAACCCAATTTCTTTACAAAAGCAATGAAAACAACAGCCTTTGTAATCATAGTAGATTTTTATAAAGGAATGCTTACTTCAAAGATAAAGGAACAAAAAAAATATAATAACTACTTCTCCATATGAATTAAAAGTGTATGCTAACTACATTTACTATTATTTGCCATACAATAGTCAACAGAGGCTATCTGTTGGTCTTAGGATGGACAGATTTATTATGTGTTATGGTAGTGTATCAGTAAGGCAAGATTCATGATATTGATGATGACCATGAATATGCCTGGATAGTCCAGAATTGCAAAGTATAAGAGACTCTGGGTATAGAAGGCAGAAGAAGTAAAACATTTTTTCAGACACCAGAAGATCAAATCCCAAAACCAATTACCCCAATTCAACATAGCAGTAATTGTATCTCAAAACCAGTAAGTTCACCTCAATGTAACAGCAAGGAGATTAAAACACAGTTTCACAGCAAAGAGCCTTCCCTTCTGCAACAACCTTCCCATAAACACTCCCTCACAAATCCTAACTCTCTGCTAACCTGTGTCTTCTACTCTCACAGTTCTGAAAGCCCCTGCAGTTCTTAGAACCCTTCCAGTTCTCTCTGTGTCTCTGCATCTCTTCAACTTCTCTATCTCTCACAGCTCTCTCTCTCTACTCTGCATCTTTTTCTTCTTCTAGCAGCTCTCTAGTCTGAGCTTAATGGCTACCACAGGTATACATACTCTGTGTAGGCCTGGGGCTTAGCACTACTTAGCAGGTGGGCCTTCCTACAAACAGGCCACTCTTAACCAAACTTCTCTTAACTAGCTCCACCTGAGGCCCATTAAATGGGTGGGGAAGTTCATTGATCACATTAGCACCACAGGTAGTATATAGGTAATACAACAATGAAATGGCTTGTAGACTCTAGCTCATTGATGATGTGAATATATGGGAGGTGAAGACAATTTTTTTGAGGACTAACACTAAGACACTATAGTAGAACTTCATTAGTGGTAAGTACCATACGAAATACAGAAATAGGAATAGAGGACTTCAGAAAAAGGATCAAAGACTACAATGATGACTATGACAGCTGAGTTAGCTACAATGGTGTTGAGCTGTTGTTACACTGAAGGAGACTATTCTTTCAATGAATTGAGGGATACTGGAGGGAAATACTAAGATGGATTTATGCCACTTTCTCTGTTTGTATGGTTGATCATTTAGAGGATTTTTACTACTACTGTACTTAGCTGTGGAAGAGACAAAGGATTTCCAAGTGAAAAGTAACATAGAGTAGAGAATAGGTGAAAAGAAACATTTATGGGATTTGGAAAAAGAAGTATTTCCTCTGGGGGAGACAAGCCTTGCCCCTGCCAGAAACTTATATTTAATCTGATTTTACCCCCAGAATATTTTAGAATCCATTACTCTTTGAATTTTCTAGTAATTATTCAGAGAACACAAGGAAAGTCAACCTTTATTAAGTAATTTCACCTAAAAAGATTTAAAATTGGCCATTAAGCCACAAGAATCTTTGGAAGAGCTGGGTTCAAGTCTTGTCTCTGACACCTAAAGTCTGTGTGATCTTGGACAAATTACTGCAGCCTTTCAGTGCCCTGAGCACTTCTCCAAGGTGTAAAAGAGATGTACTTCTTCACTGGTTATAAAGAAGTTTCCTTACAGAGTTTCTTATACAACGATTTCATAGGCCCAAAACTTCATCAGAATTTTTTAATATCAGACTACAGGGGAAATTGGCATTTTTAAAAGATCATTGAAAGTGTATATAAGGACAACTTTCCTTCTTTTGCTTTCACAACCAATTTCCTTCCAACTAACATCTTTTTTTTTTCATAACCAGCATGCTAGGCTGCTTAAAACTTGTTTGGGTTATTTGACTGTTCATATAATTTAGTTGAAATTGGAGTCACCAAATCTATACTTTAAGCTGGAGAGCCATCTGCCCTAGAACTAAGATTCCCCAGATCTTATCGTTTGCTCTGTTTAAAAGTTGAGGACATTTTTCCTGATCTCCCTTTTCTCCTTTCTTCTTCATCTACTCCTACTTCTATTCTTTATACTACTGTTTCCTCCTTCATGCATTTCATAAAGGTAATTTGCTCCTTACCTAGGCTAAAATCTCTACCAGTTCAAGTTATCCAATTATATCCCATCTTTTCCAACAGATTGTCCCCCATCATACCTCACTCTTTCATTTATTTTCAATCTCTCTTTACTTACCGATTCATTCCGTACTGTCAACAAACATATCCATGTCTCCCTATCAAAAAAAAATCAGAAAAACAAAACAAAAAAAACATATTATTTAATCATTACATCCCTATATCTGTTAACTATCATTCTATATCTCTTTCGCTTCTTGTAGGTAAACTCCTTTAAAAGGCCATCTACCCCCTTGCAATGTATCTTCCAACCCTATCATTCCACCAAAAGTAATCTCTCCAAATTTATTAGTGATTTCTTAGTTTCAAAATCCAATGGCTTTTCATAATCCTCATTCTACTTGACCTCTATGTAACCTTTGACAGCGTTAATCATTCTCTGTTCCTTGATGCTCTCTTTTCTCTATGTTGTTGGGACATCATTCTCTGTGTCTTCTTTACTGGATCCATTTTTAGATCATAACCTCCAGTTGTAACTGTCACTCTGAGTTTGGTCCTGCATCCTCTTCTGTTCTCCTTGTACACTAATCCATTTGATGAGGTTATTAACTCCTTTGGATTTGATTGCCATCTCTAGGCTAATGAATCTCAACTCTATCTATCCTGCCTCAAAATCTCTGCAGACCTCCAATCTCATGTCTCCAAATACTTTTCAGACATCTTGAACTGGTTGTCCAATACATATATTAAGCTCAACGTATCTAAAACTGACCTTATTATCTTTCCCCCTAAATCCTCTATGTTCTTTCTTTTCTTATGACTATAACAGTCAACACCATCAACCCAATTCCTCAAGTTTACAACCTAGGATTCATGTCGAACTCCTCTCTATCTCTCACTTCCTATATCCAGACTATTGCCAAGGTCTGTCAACATCAACTTCATTTTTGCAACATCTCTCAAATACACTACTTTCTCTCCTCTGATGCCACCACCACTGTAGTATAGGCTGTCATCACCTCATTCGTCAGACTATTTTAATAGTTTCCTGGTGGTTTTTTTTCTGCCTCAAGTTTCTCCCCACTAAAATCCATTCTCAATTCAGCCACTAAAGTGATTTTCCCGTGGTGAAGGTCTGATCACGTCACCACTACCTCCCAGTGAATTAACTCCAGTGGCTTCCTATTACCTCCATGAAAAATATAAACTGCTCTGGCATTCAAAGTATTTCATAAACAAACTTTCCTCTCTTTTTACACCTTACTCTCCAACAGGTACTCTTTGATCCAGTGACACTAGCCTCTTGGCTGTTACACAAACAGGATACTCAATTGCTTGTATCCAAGTATTTTCTCTAGCTGTCCTTCATGCCTGTAATATTTTATCATCCCCACTCTAACTATTGATTTTCCTGGATCCATTTAAGTCCCAACTAAAACTCTATCTCCTTTAGGAAGCCTTCTCCAAAGCCTACAAATTTGTGTGCCTTTACTCTTTTAATTATGTTCTATTTATCATATATAAATGTGTGTGGAAATATATGTGTATATATATTATTTATATAAAACTATACACACATACATATATATATATATATCTTGTATTTTTTATTTCCTATTGTTTCTTCCATTAAACTATGAACTCCTTGAGTGCAGGAATTGTCTCTTGCTTTGTTTTTGTACCCCTACAACCCTGTACAGTCCCTGACTCATAGTACACACTTAACAAATGTTTACTGAATGATTGATTTGTTGTTTCCATACCTTCTTTATGCTTTCATTGTGATCTGAGCTTCTGAAATGAACTAAGGATCCCTGTGCCTCACCATCATTCCTATAACTGTACCCTTAAGACTTATAGACATACCCTGCAGTTAAATATACTTTAAAATAATATTAGCTAGCATTTATATAATATGTAAGGACTTACAAAGTGCTTTACATATGTTGATCATTTGATCATTATGACAAACTTATGAGAGAGGTGCTATTATAACCAATGATTTGCATATATGGAAACTAATGCTGAGAGAGGTTAAATCATTTGCCCAAGTCCACAAAGCTTTCATGCATCTGATGTAGGTTTTGTGAGTAGGTCTTTCAGACTATAAGTCTTATAGTCTAACAATTTTGCCTCCTGCCTGCCTCTTACATGTCTTCCCCAATTATATTGTAATCTTCTTGAGAACATGAACTTTCTGGCATTTGATATTAGTATCTTTAGCACTTAGCACAATACTTCACACATAGCAAGTTTTTGATGATTACATTATTTTGGTCCTTCTGACTGAATGTACAGATGTATTTAAAAAATCTTCAACATAATGAAAATAGAATCCCTTAAAAGTAAATTTAAAACATATTGCATACAATTATTTTTTGTATAGAGGAATCTAAAAGATTAATATCTTTCTTAAGCCCAAGGAAGGTTACCTGGTATAAAGTCATACAAACTTACCAACTGTTAACAGATAGAGAAAAAAAAAAAAGATTTGTCAGTGAGAGGAGAGGATAGATGAAATTTCTGAGTGCTTCACTATCCAGCATAAGAGTATTCCTCTATCTAACTTTGCCCTCAGTTATGATGAAGGAGTTGGGCAGTGAGATCCAAATTCACATTCTTTCAAAAGAAGAGTGAACTAGAACAAATTCACTTATATTTTCTTCATTGGTCCTTTGGACCTCCTTTTCCATTTGGCTAATTCTGCCTTTTAAGACATTCTTCTCCTCATTGGCTTTTTGGAACTCTTTTGCCATTTGAGTTAGTCTGTTTTTTAAGGTGTTATTTTCTTCAGTATTTTTTTTTCTTACTCAAAATCTTTATTGTCAAGTCAAACATTCTACAAAGATTTTTTTTTTTTTTTGCCCTCAAGGAGCTTATATATTCTTCAGTATTTTTTAAGTCTCATTTAGCAAGTCATTGACTTGTTTTCATGGTTTTCTTGCATCCCTCTCACTTCTCATCCCCATTTTTCCTCTCCTTCTCTAACTTGCTTTTCCAAATCCTTTTTGAGCTCTTCCATGGCCTGAGACCAGTTCATGTGTTTCTTGGAGGCTTTTGATGTAGGCTGTTTGATTTGTTGACTTCTTCTGGCTGTATGTTTTGGTCTTCTTTGCACCAAAGAAAGATTTCAAAGTCTGAGCCTGAATCCGTGTCCATTTTTGCTGCCTGGCCATATTCCCAGACAACTTACTTGACCCTTGAGTTTTTCATCTGGGTATGACTACTTGTATAGAGTACTTTGTCCCAATCTTGAGGGGCTGTGCTGTTTTTTTCAGAGCTATTTCTACATAACAAGCTCTGCCACACCATTGCTCCTCCTCCCCCAAGAACCACCAACCTGGACCGGGATCAGATCTAAGCAGGCTCTACACCCCTGCTCTGATCCACCAATTAATTACTCCCACCAGGTTGGCCTGGGGCCAGAAGCAACTGCATCTGTAAGTCTGTAAACAGCCTCAGATCTGCATCACCTCCGCTCCCCCCTGGGGTGGTGGCTGAACCACGAACTCCTTTCACTCTGTCCCAGCAGCTTTTCCCACTAACCTTCTCTGATTTCTCAGGTGTTTGTCAGTTGAGAAGTCTGGGAATTGCCACAGCTCACTGATTCAGGGTGCTAGGGCTTGTTCCATCTGGCTTCCTTTCTAGTTGTTCCTGCTGTGGCTCACACTGGGCTTTGCTAGGCTCCACTCCCAGTTCCATGTGATAGACCTTACCCTGTGACCATCCAGGCTGTCCTGTGCTGTAGCCCTCCTTTCCTCTGCTATTTTGTGGGTTCTGCATTTCTAGAATTTGTTCAGAGCAAATTTTATAGGTGTTGGGAGGGACCTGGAGGGGAGCTCATGCAAGTCCCTGCTTTCAAGTCACCATCTTGGCTCTGCCCTAACTTACCCCATTTATAAAGAGGAAATTGATATTTAAAGAAATTATGTAGCTTAATTGGCAGAAATGACTTAATTAAAGGTAGATCTCCAAGACCTAAAGTAGCCAGTTCCCCATTTTTAAAATGATCTAGAGATGGGAAGAAATTTTGTAGCTCAAAATCTTGAGGAAATCAATGTTGAAAACTCAAAATAAATTAATTAATCTAAAAAAAGTAAAATAGGTACTTTCTCCTTTACTCCATTCAGTGGAGGTACCCATTTATTCAGGGGGAATAAATGTAAATTATAATTAAAATGTTCCTGACATCCAAATGAGTCTTGTTTATTCCTAGACAATATGAGTATGTTTCTCATAGTTGGGGGTTTGTAGTGGGATCAATATAGCATCAGAAGGAAGAGGTGTTTCACACGGAGAATGGGTGGCACCCCCACTCCTTTGCAGTGGGTCCTAGTATCTGCAGGTGAAAATTTCCTTCTTCAGACTGCTAATTTCCTGGGAGTATTTTTCTGGAATCCTTGGGAACCCAGGAATGTGAGTAAAGGCGTAAAAGGGAAGGAAAATGGCCATAGACAGCACAAGTCAGGTGCCTGAGCAAGGTGGGGGAGTCCTGCTTTGTCATTTCTGGATTAGCTCTGAGTTGAGAAATAAGATTTGCTTGGAAGAGTGAAAAGCTCTTAAAATATTTGACCTACGTGGGGAGAATGGATTTTCCTAATGCTTTGAAGAAAAGCACTGGTGGGTTGACCCAGGGAAAGTTATTTGGTTGTGAGCCATTGCAGTCACGTCAGTTCGTGCACGAGCCCAAGGGAAGCTTGGGTGACATTGTCAGGGTGGGGTCAGTTGAGTCTGGCTAGATATTGGGGAGACTGGGAGGCTTGAGTTTTGGGGGGGACTCTTATGGGCTCTTGAATAAAACTTCTCAGACTCTAAGCCTTGGCACCCCAATTTCTGGACCAAGAGACTGGCACAGTTTGACCACACCTTTATCTTTGAGGAGGAAGGCAGGCTGACTAGCCTCCTTCCCAGTCTCTGAGATAAGGGAAATTCTGCTTTACACCCTGGAGCAAGCTCTCGAGAAATCCTGGACAAAAAACAGGGAGTCCTTGTGAGGACTGGCTCTGTTGAGTTTGCGGGATTGAGGGAGGACAAGAAAACATATAGGAACTGATATGGAAACAGGAAGAGAACTCTTAGAAGTTATGACTGAAATTGAAAGAGAAGAAAGCTGGGAGCTCTTAATTAATGTTTGATTGGGTCGTAAAGTTTAAAAATCTGTATATTTTCACTAAACTCAGTCTATCTAACATCAAGTGTTTACACTGTAGAAGAGAAGTAAAAGGGTCTGTATGAAAATTGGATGATCACTTTAAGAGGTTCAGTGGTCCGCTTAGAATGTTATTAAAAATTGTTGGTTATTTTAACCTTTAAGTTTTAAGGTTAAAAGAAAGTGGCTGGGAAAAGGAAAAGCCTGGGGATTTTAATATGATTTTTTCATTTATTTGAAATGTTTGAGGTAGTTTGGGTCAAGATTAGGGAAAGAAAGATTGAAATTGGAGATACACAGGGTAAAAAAAGTTTCAGTAAAAGTTGGGAAAGAAACGGAGATAGAAGCTGGAAATAAGGGACTGGGGTGGGCTGAGTCCACATGGCTCTGGGTCCATACGCTCTTAGCCACCCATCCCCCTCACTCCACCTTAGAAGGCTGGGTGTTTCAATCAGGAGCTGAAGCTAAAATAAACTTGTAACCTGATTGGAAAATAGGGCTGATTAGTTAATGATGAAAGGTTTTATTGAATCTGAGTACTGAATATGAGAAAGATTTTTATTTGTATAATCATTAAGCTTTGCCCACATAAAGTATGACTGAATTTTGTTTCCACAGAGATTATATAAAAATATGAAGTCTTACTGTTGGCTAGTGGCAGGAAATTAAACTGCATTCCAAAGCAGTTGAGGAAGCTGGCCATCTGAATATTAGCATATCTATAGGCAGGCTCCTTTGTTCTCAAAGGGTTTCCAGGCCCAAAATAATTCATCTAGGGCTGAGATCTTTATTATGGATAACACTGTGCTCCTCTTCAACTCACCTTTGTCAATCCTCCTCAGCAAGTGAAAGGGATACCCCTCTCATGCTGAGGCAGACAAAGCTAAAACTGTTTTAGCTTGGTAGTTTTGCTTGAAGGGGAAGTGGCCCACCTCTTTCAAATTCCTTAGGCCTTTTGTTAATTCAAACCTTTTTGTAAAAACTCTGAAGAATTAGAGGCAGTGATTGGAATGTATTTATGACCTTCATTTTTATGAATAAATCTATGTTTTAACTAGAATGTATAATAGTATATGTTGAGAGGAGAACATTCATTTTGCTTTTTGCCTACTTTTGCTGCTGAATTTTCCCAATAATAAAATCTATATATGATCAACAAAGATATTGATAGCCTGGACCTGTGAAATAATTTTCATATGGAAATCCCATGTGAGGAATCTCAATCTGCTAAGGCATGTTGTTTCTTTCTTTGCAATTTATGGTTTTACAAAGCCACAGAGCACTCAGAGATTGTAATACCCACAGGAAAACCTGATGAAACAAAGTAACAAAACAAATTAATAAGACACAAATTTATGCACAAAAATTGACTTACAAAGCAAACAGTTTCATAACAAATACGTGTCAGTGGCAGAACTGTGTCCTTTTCTTCAGTCAATCTGTACTATCTTTAATTCAATCAGGATTCTCCAAAACAACTGAAGTCCTATTGTCAATCATTGCTTTTTCTGCTGTCTTAACTCCTTTATTGCTGTGTTTTTATTGCCTCTAATGACTCAAATGAGAACTTCCTATTTTTCATTAGTTCATCCTTCATTTATGAGATTAAAAACTCAGGAAACCAAGTCTTCTGTTGGTTGAAAAGCCAAGAGTTCTTATTCAATCTTTCAAAAGTGCAGTTATTTGATTTGACGTTTTGGGAATTATAACTTCTCAAGATTGAAAAAAATAGCACGTAAATAAGCTGAATTAATATAATGTTTTGAAACCTCGAGCATTTCTATGCCCTGAAATGCCTCAGTCTGTTCATGTGAGGCACATGTATTGATATAGCTTTCCCTCCTGTGTTATTCTGATATTTTAACAACAAAACCTCACTTTTTTCACACCTCTACATCATATTTGTGAGATTTTGACATTTTCAGAAACCACATGGTGTGCATAAGAAAATACCTTTAGTACTTCCAAAGTTAGTTTCATTTTTTCTTGAAACAGTAATAATTTTCTTTCCCTCCAAAGTGTTTCTTTCTGCTTTGAACAACCACTTACTCAAGTACCGAGATAGCAATAATTACTTCATTAGTGTGCAAGTGATTATTTTATTCTTAAGCACAATAGTGTCTTATGAACATGTATATTTCTCAATGTATTTCTAAAGTCAGGAGGAAGAAGGAGGAATATACACAGAAAATTTACCTGTTGCTAAACAAGATAGTGAGAATTTCTATTAGACTGTGAGCTTCTTGAAATAAAGGATTACTTTGTTTCTTTTGCTTTTTTGCTTTTTCTACACAATCCTTGGCACAAAGTAAGGACTTGGTAAGTGGTTGTTGAATGACATGTCAGTGGTAATAAATAAAACTTCAGAAAATTTAATACTATTTGAATGTTGAATTAGCAACACAAAATTACTACCCTAAATGCATTGTTGACTCTCCTAGAATTACCTAGATTTTTTCAATATTTGTTCAAAGATTAAAATAAAAGGCCATTTTGGAGACAAGAGAGAATATTCATTCTGAATCCAGCTCTGTTACTTGCTAGTCATCTGACCCAAGGAATCTCATGTTTTAGAGGAGGTAGATCTAAGATGGAGAAAAGGCAGGGACTCTCCTGAGCTCTCCAAAAAGCCCCACTAAACATTTTTAAATAGTCCCTCAAATCAAATTCTGGAGCAACAGAACCCACAAAAGGATGAGGTCAAACAAATTTCCAGCTGAAGAAAACTTGGAAGATTGGCAGGAAAGGTCTGTCAAATGTGGGTGAGAATGTAGCAGAGCTCAGTGAAGGCTAATCCAGCACAGACAGGGCCCAAGTAAGACAATTCCAGGCCTTTCAGCAGCTGTTTCTGGAGCTCTCAGACCATAGACCATAAAGGGGTTGAACAACTGGTCAGAAGGAGATTACAGGGGTCCCTTTGCTTGCTCTAGGGGCAGGTCTTTGCTATTTTGCCAATACTCAAATCAGGCTCCAAGTCCTGGGTGGCAATCCCAACACAAGGAGGAGCACTAGCACACAAGAACTTACCACCACAGTGGAGAAAGGACCTTCCTTAAAATTCCAGGGCAGAAAAGAGGACTTGTGGTCACTCACAGACAGGAGGAGAGACCAGGGGAGGAGTAAACAAACCTCTCCTTAGACCATATCACCCTTAAAGTGCTGAAAACATACTGGTCTCTAGAAAGAACTCTGAAAATAGCTGCACAAAACTCCTGAAGCTTGGGACAGTGTGTCCTCTACTCTGGAATCAGAGTACCACATTACTAAAGAGTTAAAAGTCAAGAAATAGCCTGAAAAATGATCAAACAGAAAAAAAATATTACTATAGAAAGTTATTCTGGTAACAAGGAAGATCACACTCAGTCCATATTTTCTTTCAAAGCATGACTACTATGGAAATCTTTTGCATAACCACACATGTATAAACTATATCAAATTGCTTGTCTTTTCAATGGTGGTGGGTGTGGAGGGAGGAAGGGAGAGAATTTGGAACTGGAAGTTTTTAAAATGAGTGTTAAAAATTGTTTTCACACTTAAATGGTGAAAAGTAAAATACTAAATAAGGAAAACCACCTAATTAAAGCAAAACTCTGAAAATTAGAATTAACCAAATAGACATTAGGGTCTGTAATGGCAAGCAAAGTGCAACTTTTCACTATTTTTTCTTTTGAAGTGGTTCTCAGCACTAAGAAAATCAAATTGCTTTGCTTGAGCTTGCCTTTGATTGAATCAAGAGTCTTTGATGATCTGCTTAAGTCACAAGAAGTTGAGTGACATGGTTGTGATGCCCTCTGACCCTGAAGAAGCATATATACACACAGAGGTTAGCATTTTTCTTTGGCGCTCAGTCATTGGAAGACTGTTTGTGTTATTTGGCCAGATGAGACTCTGGGTAGCTGTTAAGGAGCCCTCCAGCTTTGAAAACCCACATGTTAATGTTTCTCTCTCTGGTGACCATGTATTGCTAAGGACAGACACTTAGAAGCCTTGTTTGCTAATATGTTATTTGCTCTGTTTATAAATTTCTGCATATAATCTCCGTGTTTTCTCTAAAGTTGAAGGTACTGACTTTTTCCACTGAACTGAGTGAATCATATATGTATGCTTAATTAAAGTTAAATTGTAAACCCCTTAAAGTTGCTTTCCTTAGAAAAGTAGATCAAAGAACTTGTGCTAGCAGCCCTCCTGTGTGCTGATGTTATTGGCCTTACATCTCCACAGCAGCTGCAAGAAGCATTATTGTTACAATTTCTTTAAAAGTAAAAAAGCTGAAAAAAACCTAAGGCATTTTAATAACAAAACCACTGACATGGAAAACAGATTGAATGGAGAAAATTTTAAAATGATTTAATTCTCTGAATGTCATAATCAAAATAGAAAGCCTAGATATTATATTTCAAGAAATTATAAAATAAAACAGCTCAGATTTCTTGGAACCAAAGGATGAAGCAGAGCTAGAAAGAATCACCAGTTACTTCATGAATCAAACCCCAACATGACCACTCACAAATATCATGGACAAAACTCAGAGCTTACAGTTCATTAAAAACATATTAGAAACACCCAGGGGAAAAGGTTTTTGAGTACTGAGAGGCCACAGTAAGAATCTCACCAAAATCCAGCAGTTACAACAAAAATTAGGGGAGAAATTTGGAATATAACATTCCTGAGTGCAATAGATATTGGCTTGTAACAACAGAAAAAAATACTTTAGAGGAAATGGATCATCAATGGAAAACACAACAGTACTTCTAAGCACTTCAGATGAAAGAGCCAGAGTGGAATGGAAATTGTTTTATTAATTTCTTTTTTTTTTTTAGTTTACCACACACGGTTCTACATAGTTTGAGTTCCAGATTTTCTCCCCTCCCTCCCCCCTCCCTCCCCAAGACAGAATGGAATCTCATATAACTGTCATGTATAACTTCGTATTGAATTAATTTATGCTCTAGTCAAGTCGTGGAGAAGAATTGTGACCAATGGAATGAATCATGAGAAAGAAGAAACAGAACCAAAAAAAAAAAAAAACAACCCAAAAAAACAAAAGAGAAGCAAAAAAAAGGCGATCATGTAGTGCTCCTCGATCTGTATTCAAACTTCACAGTTCTTTCTCTGGATGAAGATAGCATTCTCCATCGTGAGTCCCCTGGAGTTGTCCTTGCCCCTTAGGTTGCTGAGAAGAGCGCAGTATGTCAGGGTTGGTCCTCACGGAATCCATATATCTGTGGCTGTGCACAATGTTCTCCTGGCTCTGCTCCGCTCACTCAGCATTATGTTGTGTAGGTTTTTCCAGGTTGTTATGAAGTCTGCATCATCCCCATTTCTTATGGCACAATAGTATTCCATCACCTTCATATACCACAGCTTGTTCAGCCATTCCCCAATTGATGGGCATCCCTTTGATTTCCAATTCTTGGCTACCACAAAAAGAGCTGCTATAAATATTTTTGTACATATGGGTCCTTTTCCCGCTTGTGTGATTTCTTTGGGATACAACCCTAGAAGTGGTATTGCTGGGTCAAAGGGTATGAACATTTCTATAGCCCTTTGGGCATAGTTCCAAACTGCTCTCCAAAATGGCTGGATCATCTCACAACTCCACCAGCAATGCAACAATGTTCCAATTTCCCCACATCCTTTCCAGCATTTATCATTCTCATGACTTGTTATTTTAGCCAATCTGACAGGAGAGATGTGGTATCTAAGAGTTGTTTTGATTTGCATTTCTCTAATCAGTAGTGATCCAGAGCATTTTTTCATATGCCTGTAGATAGCTTTAATTTCTTCCTCTGAAAACTGCCTGTTCATATCCTTTGACCATTTCTCAATTGGGGAATGGCTTGTATTCCTATATATTTGGCTCAGCTCCCTGTATATTTTAGAGATGAGGCCTTTATCAGAGATACTAGTTGCAAAGATTTTCTCCCAATTTTCTGCTTCCCTCCTAATTCTTGTTGCATTGGCTTTTTTTGTACAAAAACATTTCAATTTGACATAATCAAAATTATCCATTTTATATTTTGTAATGCTCTCTATCTCTTGTTGGGTCATTAATTCTTTACTTTTCCACAAATCTGATAAGTAAACTATTCCTTGCTTTCCCAAATTGCTTAGAGTATCAGCTTTTACTCCTAAATCATGAACCCATTTTGACTTTATTTTGGTATATGGTGTAAGATTTTGGTCTATGCCCAGTTTTTGCCCTACCATTTTCCAATTTTCCCAACAGTTTTTGTGAAATAGTGAGTTATTAGCCCAGAAGCTGGCCTCTTTGGGTTTATCAAAGAGTAGATTGCTAAACTTGTTGATTTCACCTACTTGTGTACCTATTCTATTCCACTGATCCACACCCCTGTTTCTTAACCAGTACCAGGCAGTTTTGATGACTGCTGCTGTGTAGTACAGTTTAATATCTGGTGTGGCTAAGCCACCATCTCTAGCATGTCTTTTCATTAATATCCTAGATACTCTAGACCTCTTGTTTTTCCAAGAGAATTTTGTTATTATTTTGTCCAGCTCAGTAAAAAAAATTTTTGGTAGTTCCATTGGTATAGCACTGAATAGATAGATTAATTTAGGTAAAATTGTCATTTTTATTATATTAGCTCGGCCTAACCATGAGCAACTGATATTTCTCCATTTATTTAGATCTGATTTTATTCATGTGAAAAGTGTTTCATAGTTATGTTCATATAGGCCCTGGGTTTGCCTTGGCAAATAGACTCCCAAATATTTTGTAGTGCCTTCAGTAACTTTGAATGGAATTTCTCTTTCTATCTCTTGCTGTTGGGCTTTGTCAGTAATGTATAGGAATGTTGAGGATTTATGTGGGTTTATTTTATATCCTGTAACTTTGCTAAAGTTGTTTATTATTTCAAGTAGTTTTTTACTTGATTCTCTAGGATTGTCTAGATAAATCATCATATCATCTGCAAAAAGTGATAATTTAGTTTCTTCTTTTCCTATTCTAATTCCTTCAATTTCTTTTTCTTCTCTTATTGCTACAGCTAATGTTTCCAGTACCAAATTGAATAATAGGGGTGATAATGGACATCCTTGTTTCACCCCTGATCTTACTGGGAATGCATCTAGTTTATCCCCATTACAAATAATGCTTGTCGATGATTTTAGGTAGATGCTATTTATAATTTTGAGGAAGGTTCCACTTATTCCTATGTTTTCTAGTGTTTTTAGTAGGAATGGGTGTTGTACTTTATCAAAGGCTTTTTCTGCGTCTATTGAGATGATCATATGGTTTCTGCTAGTTTTGTTGTTAATATGGTCAATTATGCTAATAGTTTTCCTAATATTGAACCAGCCTTGCATTCCTGGAATAAATCCTACCTGGTCATAGTGTATTATTCTCATAATGAGTTGCTGAAATCTTTTTGCTAATATTTTATTTAAAAATTTTGCATCAATATTCATTAGAGAAATTGGTCTATAATTTTGTTTCTCTGTTTTAACTCTACCTGGTTTGGGTATTAGTACAATATTTGTGTCATAAAAAGAATTTGGTAGGACTCCTTCTTCACCTATTTTCCCAAATAGTCTACAAAGAATTGGAATTAGTTGTTCTTTGAATGCTTGATAGAATTCACATGTAAAACCATCTGGCCCTGGAGATTTTTTCCTAGGGAGTTCGTTGATGGCATGCTCAATTTCTTTTTCTGATATGGGGTCATTAAGAAATTTCACTTCCTTCTCTGTTAGCCTGGGCAGTTTATGTTTTTGTAGATATTCATCCATATCTCTAAGGTTGTCAAATTTATGGGCATACATTTGTGCAAAATAATTCCCAATTATTGTTTTTGATTTCCTCTTCATTAGAGGTGACCTCACCCTTTTCATTTTTGATACTGGTAATTTGATTTTCTTCTTTCTTTTTTTAAAACAAATTGGCCAAAGGTTTATCAATTTTATTAGTTTTTTCATAAAACCAGCTCTTTGTTTTACTTATTAATTCAATAGTTTTCTTGGTTTCAATTTTATTAATATCTCCTTTGATTTTCAGTATTTCTAATTTGGTATTTAATTGGGGGTTTTCAATTTGCTCTTTTTCTAGCTTTTTCAGCTGTCTGCCCAGATCATTGATCTCCTCTTTCCCTATTTTATTCATGTACACATTAAGAGATATAAAACTTCCCCTAAGAACTGCTTTTGCTGCATCCCATAAGTTTTGGTATGCTGTTTCATTATTGTCATTCTCTTGAATGAAACTATTAATTGTTTCTCTGATTTGTTCTTTGGCCCACTCACTCTTTAGAATTAAATTATTTAGTTTCCAATTAGTTTTTAGCTTATTTTTCCATGGTACTTTATTAAAAATGATTCTTATTGCATCATGATCTGAAAAGGATGCATTGACTACTTCTGCTTTTCTGCACTGGATTGTGAGGTTTTTATGCCCTAATACATGGTCAATTTTTGAGTATGTGCCATGTACTTTTGAGAAGAAAGTATATTCCTTTTTATCCCCATTCAGTTTTCTCCAGAGGTCTATCATATGTGCCTTTTCTAAAATTCTGTTTACCTCCTTAACTTTTTTCTTATTTATTTTGAGGTTAGATTTATCAAGTTCAGAAAGGGGGAGGTTGAGGTCTCCCAATATTATAGTTTTGCTGTCTATTTCTTCCTGTAACTCCCTTAACCTCTCCTCTAAGAATTTGTATGCCTTACCACTTGGTGCATATATGTTAAGCAATGATATTGCTTCATTGTTTATGGTGCCTTTTAGCAGGATATAATGTCCTTCCTTATCTCTTTTAATTAGATCTATCTTTCCTTTTGCTTTTTCTGAGATTAGGATTGCTACACCTGCTTTTTTTACTTTAGCTGAGGCACAATATATTTTACTCCAACCTTTTACCTTAACCCTATGTGTATCCCCCTGTTTCAGATGCGTTTCTTGTTTTTTCTTTTTTTTTTTTAAAGGTGTTTTATTTATTTTTAGTTTACCACACATGGTTCTACATAGTTTTGAGTTCCAGTTTTTCTCCCCTCCCTCCCCCCTCCCTCCCGAAGACGGCATGAAGTCTCATATAACTGTCATGTATAACTTCGCATTGAATTAATTTATGCTCTAGTCAAGTCGTGGAGAAGAATTTTGACCAATGGAATGAATCACGAGAAAGAAGAAACAGAACCAAAAAAAAAAAAAAAAAAACAAACAAGAAAAAAGAAAAACCCCAAAAACAAGAACAAAAGAGAAGCAGAAAAGGCGAGCATGTAATGTGCCTCAGTCTGTATTCAAACTTCGCAGTTCTTTCTCTGAATGAAGATAGCATTCTCCATCGTGAGTCCCCTGGAATTGTCCTTGCCCGTTTAGGTTGCTGAAAGAAGCGCAGTATGTCAGGGTTGGTCCTCACGGAATCCACATATCTGTGGCTGTGCACAACGTTCTCCTGGCTCTGCTCCGCTCACTCAGCATTATGTCGTGTAGGTTTTTCCAGGTTGCTACGAAGTCTGCATCATCCCCATTTCTTATGGCACAATAGTATTCCATCACCTTCATATACCACAGCTTGTTCAGCCATTCCCCAATTGATGGGCATCCCTTTGCTTTCCAATTCTTGGCTACCACAAAGAGAGCTGCTATAAATATTCTTGTACATATGGGTCCTTTTCCCACTTGCATGATTTCTTTGGGATACAACCCTAGAAGTGGTATTACTGGGTCAAAGGGTATGAACATTTCTATAGCCCTTGGGCATAGTTCCACACCGCCCTCCAAAATGGCTGGATCAGCTCACAACTCCACCAGCAATGCAACAATGTTCCAATTTCCCCACATCCTTTCCAGCATTTATCATTCTCATGACTTGTTATTTTAGCCAATCTGACAGGAGAGATGTGGTATCTAAGAGTTGTTTTGATTTGCATTTCTCTAATCAGCAGCGATCCAGAGCATTTTTTCATATGCTTGTAGATAGCTTTAATTTCTTCCTCTGAAAACTGCCTGTTCATATCCTTTGACCATTTCTCAATTGGGGAATGGCTTGTATTCCTATATATTTGGCTCAGCTCCCTGTATATTTTAGAGATGAGGCCTTTATCAGAGATACTAGTTGCAAAGATTTTCTCCCAATTTTCTGCTTCCCTCCTAATTCTTGTTGCATTGGCTTTTTTTGTACAAAAACATTTCAATTTGACATAATCAAAATTATTCATTTTGCATTTTGTAATGCTCTCTATCTCTTGTTGGGTCATGAATTCTTTACTTTTCCACAAATCTGATAAGTAAACTATTCCTTGCTTTCCCAAATTATTTAGAGTATCAACTTTTACTCCTAAATCATGAACCCATTTTGACTTTATTTTGGTATATGGTGTAAGATATTGGTCTATGCCCAGTTTTTTCCCTACCATTTTCCAATTTTCCCAACAGTTTTTGTGAAATAGTGAATTATTAGCCCAGAAACTGGCTTCTTTGGGTTTATCAAAGAGTAGATTGCTAAACTTGTTGATTTCACCTACTTGTGTACCTATCCTATTCCACTGATCCACACCCCTGTTTCTTAACCAGTACCAGGCAGTTTTGATGACTGCTGCTGTGTAGTACAGTTTAATATCTGGTGTGGCTAAGCCACCATCTCTAGCATGTCTTTTCATTAATATCCTAGATACTCTAGACCTCTTGTTTTTCCAAATGAATTTTGTTATTATTTTGTCCAGCTCGGTAAAAAAATTTTTTGGTAGTTCGATTGGTATGGCACTGAATAGATAGATTAATTTAGGTAGAATTGTCATTTTTATTATATTAGCTCGGCCTAACCATGAGCAAGTGATATTTCTCCATTTATTTAGATCTGATTTTATGCGCGTGAAAAGTGTTTCATAGTTATGTTCATATAGGCCCTGGGTTTGCCTTGGCAAATAGACTCCCAAATATTTTATAGTGCCTTCAGTAACTTTGAATGGAATTTCTCTTTCTATCTCTTGCTGTTGGGCTTTGTCAGTAATGTATAGGAATGTTGAGGATTTATGTGGGTTTATTTTATATCCTGCAACTTTGCTAAAGTTGTTTATTATTTCAAGTAGTTTTTTACTTGATTCTCTAGGATTCTCTAGATAAATCATCATATCATCTGCAAACAGTGATAATTTAGTTTCTTCTTTTCCTATTCTAATTCCTTCAATTTCTTTTTCTTCTCTTATTGCTACAGCTCATGTTTCTAGAACCAAATTAAATAATAGGGGTGATAATGGACATCCTTGTTTCACCCCTGATCTTATTGGGAATGCATCTAGTTTATCCCCATTACAAATAATGCTTGTTGATGGTTTTAGGTAGATGCTATTTATAATTTTGAGGAAGGTTCCCCTTATTCCTATGCTTTCTAGTGTTTTTAATAGGAATGGGTGTTGTACTTTGTCAAAGGCTTTTTCTGCATTTATTGAGATGATCATATGGTTTCTGCTAGTTTTGTTGTTGATATGGTCAATTATGCTAATAGTTTTCCTAATATTGAACCAGCCTTGCATTCCTGGAATAAATCCTACCTGGTCATGGTGTATTATTCTCGTAATGAGTTGCTGCAATCTTTTTGCTAATATTTTATTTAAAATTTTTGCATCAATATTCATTAGAGACATTGGTCTATAATTTTGTTTCTCTGTTTTAACTCTACCTGGTTTGGGTATTAGTACCATATTTGTGTCATAAAAAGAATTTGGTAGGACTCCTTCTTCACCTATTTTCCCAAATAGTCTACAAAGTATTGGAATTAGTTGTTCTTTAAATGTTTGATAGAATTCACATGTAAAACCATCTGGCCCTGGAGATTTTTTCCTAGGGAGTTCGTTGATGGCCTGCTCAATTTCTTTTTCTGATATGGGGTCATTAAGAAATTTCACTTCCTTCTCTGTTAGTCTGGGCAGTTTATGTTTTTGTAGATATTCATCCATATCTCTAAGGTTGTCAAATTTATGGGCATACAGTTGGGCAAAATAATTCCTAATTATTGTTTTGATTTCCTCTTCATTAGAGGTGACCTCACCCTTTTCATTTTTGATACTGGTAATTTGATTTTCTTCTTTCTTTTTTTTAATCAAATTGGCCAAAGGTTTGTCAATTTTATTGGTTTTTTCATAAAACCAGCTCTTTGTTTTATTTATTAATTCAATAGTTTTCTTGGTTTCAATTTTATTAATCTCTCCTTTGATTTTCAGTATTTCTAATTTGGTATTTAATTGGGGGTTTTCAATTTGCTCTTTTTCTAGCTTTTTCAGCTGTCTGCCCAGATCATTGATCTCCTCTTTCCCTATTTTATTCATGTAGGCATTTAGAGATATAAAACTTCCCCTAAGAACTGCTTTTGCTGCATCCCATAAGTTTTGGTGTGTTGTTTCATTATTGTCATTCTCTTGAATGAAATTATTAATTGTTTCTCTGATTTGATCTTTGGCCCACTCACTCTTTAGAATTAAATTATTTAGTTTCCAATTAGTTTTTAGCTTATTTTTCCATGGTACTTTATTAAAAATGATTCTTATTGCATCATGATCTGAAAAGGATGCATTGACTACTTCTGCTTTTCTGCACTGGATTGTGAGGTTTTATGCCCTAGTACATGGTCAATTTTTGAGTATGTGCCATGTACTTTTGAGAAGAAAGTATATTCCTTTTTATCCCCGTTCAGTTTTCTCCAGAGGTCTATCATATGTGCCTTTTCTAAAATTCTGTTTACCTCCCTAACTTTTTTCTTATTTATTTTGAGGTTAGATTTATCAAGTTCAGAAAGGGGGAGGTTGAGGTCTCCCAATATTATAGTTTTGCTGTCTATTTCTTCCTGTAACTCCCTTAACCTCTCCTCTAAGAATTTGTATGCCTTACCACTTGGTGCATATATGTTAAGCAATGATATTGCTTCATTGTTTATGGTGCCTTTTAGCAGGATATAATGTCCTTCCTTATCTCTTCTAATTAGATCTATCTTTACTTTTGCTTTTTCTGAGATTAGGATTGCTACACCTGCTTTTTTTACTTTAGCTGAGGCACAATAAATATTTTACTCCAGCCTTTTACCTTAACCCTATGTGTATCCCCCTGTTTCAGATGCGTTTCTTGTAAACAGCATATTGTAGGATTAGGGTTTTTAATCCATTCTGCTATCTGCTTCTGTTTTGTGAGAATGTTCATCCCCTGCACGTTCAGGGTTATGATTTCTATCTGTGTCTTTTTCTCCGTCCTAATTCCCCCTGTTTATGCTTTTATTTCTCCCTTTCCCCTTCTCCTCCCCAACAAAGTTTTGCTTTTGACCGCCGCTTTCCTCAGTTAACCCTCCCTCTTTATTCCCCTCCCTTATCTTACCGTTACCCACTTGCTACTTCTCCTCTCCCTTCTGCCCTCCCCCCTCCCTTTTTCCCCCCTTTCCCTCCCCCTTCCCGTAGGACAAGTTAGATTTCTAAACTTATCAGAGTATGTTATTCCCTTCTTGAACTAAATCAGATGACAGTAAAGCTCAAATACTGCTCTTCTCCCTCCCTTCTTTCCCTCTACTATAATATGTTTTTTTGCCACTTCCTTTGGTGTAATTTACGCTTTTCTACAACCTCCTTACCACTTCCCTCATAGCCCTCCCTTTATATCTCTTATTTATATTTTATATCTTTACATCAGTTAATTTATACAGGCATTCACAACCTATGTATATCCCTTTCATTTGTCACAATAGTTGTACCATTCACAAGAATGACTTATATATGTATATGTATATGTATATGTATATATATATATATATATATATATATACACATAAAAAACATACATGAGATGATATAATCCCATATAAAGATGTAAACAACCTAACCTTATTGGTTAATGAAGTTTGTGGGGTTTTTACCCCTGGTTACCTTTTTATGTCTCTCTTGAGGTTTGTATTTGGAGATCAAATTTTCCATTGAGTTCTGGCCTTTTCATCAGGAAGGTCTGGAATTCCCCTATTTCATTGAATGTCCATCGCCTTGCCTGGAAAATTATGCTTAGTTTTGCTGTGTAGTTGATCCTTGGTTGTAGTCCCAGCTCCTTTGCCCTTCGGAATATCATATTCCAATTTCTCCTGTCTTTTAATGTGGAAGCTGAGAGATCCTGCGTGATCCTGACTGTAGTTCCACGATATTTGAATTGCTTCTTTTTGGCTGCTTGCAGTATTTTCTCCTTGAGTTTATAGCTCTGAAATTTGGCTATAATATTTCTTGGTGTTTTCAGTTTGGGATCTCTTTCAGGGGGTGATCGGTGAATTCTTTCAATGACTATTTTGCCCTCTGGTTCTAGGACCTCTGGGCAGTTGTCTTTGATAATTTCTTCGAAGATACTGTCAAGGCTCCTTTTTTCATCGTGGATTTCCGGTAGACCAATAACTCTCAAATTGTCTCTCCTGGATCTATTTTCCAGGTCAGTAGTTTTGCCAATCAGATATTTCACATTTTTTCTATTTTTTCATTCTTTACATTTTGTTTATTACTTCTTGATGCCTCATAGATTCATTAGCTTCTACTTGCTCAAGTCTAATTTTAAATGAGTTAGTGTTTACATTTTGCTTTTGAGCCTCCATTTTCAATTGGTTGATTTCACCTCTCAGGGTGTCCTTTTCTCTCTCTAGATTCTGAATCTCCATAGCCATTTCGCCAATCTTATTCTTTAGGGACTTGATTTCGTCAGTGGATTTTTTCTCCCTTTTTTCCATTTTTTCCATATTTTCTTTTAGCTCCCTAATTTGGTTTTTAAAATCCTCTTTTAGCTCTTCCAGCAGTGCTTTTTGGGCTGGAGACCAGATCATATTAGCTTTTGAGGTATCTGATGTATCTACCGTGTCATTGCTATCTTCTTCTATGTCAATATTTTGATCCTGCCTGTGTCCATAAAAAGAATCTATTGTCCTCGGTTTTTTTGTGTTCTTCTTCATGTTGGTTTGCCTTTTGCTGGCTTTACAACGAATTTCTATCTGTGAGTCTCGGGGCTTTCTGTCCCAGCTTTCTTATTCTGGGGGTTGTGAGTCTAGAATTATAACCTTCAGTTTCCTGAGGTGTGGGGGAGGGGTCTGGCTCCGTGGCATCTCACTCCCTGTGGGTGCTCTCCAGCACTTGCTTTTCAGCAATGGTCTCAGCTGTTTGTTTTTTGAGCTGAGGTCTGGCACTCCCCCTGTGGGAGCAAGGTTACGTCTGGGCTGTTGGCATTGACCCCTGCCGACTCTGCCCCTGTGGGAGTAATCAGCTTCTAGTATTTGTCCTGTGAGGCCCCACTACTTTCTCCTCTGTTTCAGTTCTCTTTTTTTTTTTCCCCGAGGAATTCTCTGGGTGAGGGGGGGAGGGATTAGAGCCTTTTACCTGGCCATTGAGTCTTACCGAAGTTCAAGAAGTTGAGTTCCTGGGTTTTGCAAGCGTCAGGAGTGGGTGTTTTCACGGCCGGTGGCGTTGCGCTGCCTCTCGTCGCTCCCACAGACTGCCATCCTGTGTTGGGAGTCCTGGGGATCTCTGCCGGTTTCGGGCGCCCAGCTTTCTCCCAGCCCGCTTCCCACGTGGATTTCCCGGCCTGGCCGCTTCCACCTTGGTCTGGAGCAGCTCCGCACTGAGCACTCTCCGAGCCTGCAGGTTTGTTCCTCCGGCCTTTCAGACTCTCCCGGCTCGGAAATTGTCCCCATGCAGACTGCTCGCGGTTTCTGACTCTCTCAAATCTGCTTAAATTCACTTTTTTATAGAACTCTGACTGACCTTGTGAGAGAGCTCCTGTAAGATGCTGCCTTCACGAGGCCATCTTGGCTCCACCTCCGGAATGGAAAATTTTAAGCGCAAACACAGGATTCTAATCATGCATAAAAAGAAAAATATGAACAAACATTCACAAATAACTAAAAACACCAACTGCCTAAATTCTAATAGGCAGAAATGATGTATAAGTCCCTTCTGAACTCTATGATCCTCAAGGGCATAAAAACACACTTATATTTTGATGATTTCAAGAGAGGAAAGGGAAGGAAAAGAAGAATATGTCAGGGAAGAAAAGGGTGAGAAAGGTTTGGGAAAATCATCTCCCTAAGGAGAGTACAGGAATAGAATTCTAAACAAGTAAGAAGGACAAAGGGATGTTATTGACACCTGAACCTCATTCTTTTCTGAATTGTTTCCAGGAGAAAAAAAAATAAAATCACAAGGAACTTTTGAAAAACTTTTTTATTACCCAAATTCATTTTATATGATGTCATCTTTATATTTCTTAGCTTTTTGTCCTGGTGAAATTTATAAAAACACCATGCTTGAGGTGAGTTCACTTACCCTACCTTATAACATACTGTATAAATATTAAGCAAGGAGATGAAATCAGTCAATACATAAAGAAATTAATTCACACTATTCAATGGAAGGTCAAATACTGAAGCTGAAACTTAAATACTTTGGCCACTTAATGAGAAGATAGGACTCATTGGAAAATACCTTGATGGTGGGAAAGATTGAAATAAAAGGAAAAGTAGACAGCAGAGGACAAGATGGATAGATATTGTCATGGTAACAGCAATTACGAACTTGGACAGACTTCAAAGAGATAGTTCAGGTTAGAAGGGCCTACCATGCTATAATTCATGGGATCACAAAGACTCAGAAATGACCCAATGACTGAACAACAATGTAAAGGTTAATGAGTAGTCCTAATCTCAAAGTCTCACAGAGTATGTCAAAAAGGTATCAGAATCATTTATCATTGCAAGGAATATAGATATTATAGATATTATTGGAGTAAATAGAAAGTCCTTGTAAGTATGTTCCTTTTGCTTTCCATACTTTAAAAAAAAGATAGAAATATATTCTTCATTTTCGAAAAATGATCATGCAGTTCCATTTCATAGTATCTTGTTTCTTTGCATTTTTAAAGAAAATTCAATCCAATTGACTAGAAAATCTATATAGAGATAATAGATTCTGAGGGATCAGGGTACATGCTGGTGTCAGTGCCATATTGGAGACCTCTTAGAGTTTCCGCCAACATATGAGTCCACTAGATGGAAGTTAAAAGTGTATACCAGTTAGCATAATCAAAAAAGAATGAGAGAATAAAATAGAGTCAGAGAAAAAAATAGAAAAGATTATTTTAGAGAAACTCATATTTTTCACCCTCCCCCAAAATATAGTAAGTGTCACATGATGTGAAGACGTTTTCAAGTGGGACATTTTTAGTTAGGAGGGAAAAGTCATCAAAAAATAAGTCTATATCATTTGAGTTAATATTTGCCTTCACTTTCATGCATATAAACTCAACAAAATAGAATATCTAGTATTACTTTGTTTTTATTATTTTTTTTAGAAATCAGCTATAAGTTAAATAAGTCTATGAGGTTATATAAATTGAAATAGAGGAAATAATTTGAGAATTAGTTAGTTAAATAATTTGATCCACAGAATCTGGCGGATTGGATATTAGACCATTTGGTAGTGGGGAAGGTTTTCATCTGAACTATTTGAACAATATTTGTTAAACTGTTCACTTTTTCATTTCTGTGAAGAAGAAAGGTGATCTCTTATAGAGTTTCATAAATCCACATTCATGAATATGCTAAATGTCTTGACGGATGTGATAGTGAGAAGTTTATCAATTTTTAAATATTTTTAATTAAGATTTTTTTTTTTATTTTTAGTTTACAATACTCAGTTCCTTATGGTTTTGAGTTCCAGAATTTCTTCACCTGGCCCCGGGCCCTTCCTCCCCAAGATGGAATGTAATTTAATATACCTTCTACATATAACTTCACATTAAACATACTTATACAATAGTCAAGTTATAAAGAAGAATTATGACGAATGGAATAAATCATGTGAAAGAAGAAACAAAGTGAAAAAAATACAAAGAGAAAATAAAAAGAAAGAAAAGGAGAGCAAATAGTTTGCCTCAATCTGCATTTAGACTCCATAGTTCTTTCTCAGGATATAGATAGCTCTCTCCATCATGAGTCCTTTGGAGTGGTCTTTGAACCTTGTGTTGCTGAGAAGAGCCAAGTCTATCAAGGTTAGTCATCACAGAATCAATATGTCTGTGGTTGCCTACAATGTTCTCCTCAGCATTATATTATGTAGATTTTCCAGGTTTTTAAGAAGTCTGTATCTTCCCCATTTCTTACAGCACAATAGTATTCCATTACATTCATAAACCACAACTTGTTTAACCATTCACCAATTGATGGGCATCCCATTAATCTCCAATTCTTTGCTACCACAAAAAGAGCTACTATATATATTTTTGTACATATGGGTCCCTTTCCCATTTGCGTCATCACTTTGGGATACAGCCCCAGAAGTTGTATGGCTGAGTCAAAGGGTATGCACATTTTTATAGTCCTTTGGGCATAGTTTCAAATTGTTCTCTGGAAGGGCTAGATTAGTTCACAACTTCACCAACAATGTAACAGTGTTCCGATTTTCCCACATCCTCTCCAGCATTTATCATTTTCCTGTTTTGTCATGTTAGCCAATCTGACAGGAGAGATGCGGTACTGAAGAGGTGTTTTGATTTGCATTTCTCTAATCAATAGTGATTTAGAGTATTTTTCATATGCCTATAGATATCTTACATTTCTTCCTCTGAAAACTGGTTGTTCATATTCTTTGACCATTTCTCAATTGGAGAATGACTTGTATTCCTAAAAATTTTTCTAATTTACCTGTATAATTTAGAGATGAGGCATTTATCAGAGACACTTTTAGTAAAGATTTTCTCCAAATTTTCTGCTTCCCTCCTAATCTTTGTTGCATTGGCTTTATTTATACAAAAACTTTTCAATTTGACATAATCAACATCATCCATTTTGTATTTTGTAATGCTATGTCTTGTTATGTCATGAAATCTTTCCTTTCCCATAAATCTGATAGGTAGACTATTTCTTGCTCTTCCAAATTGCTTATAGTATCAGCTTTTATTATTAAGTCATGAACTCATTTCACTTTATCTTGGTGTATGGTATAAAATATTGGTCTATACCCAGTTTCTGCCCTACCATTATTCCAATTTTCCCAGCAGTTATTGTGAAATAGTGAATTCTTAGCCCAGAAGCTGGATTCTCTGAGTTTATCAAATAATAGATTGCTGTAGTTTTTGACTACTGTGTCTTGTGTACCTAACATATTCTACTTTTTCTTAGCCAATACCAAGTAATTTTGAAGACTGCAGCTTTATAATGCAATTTAATATCTGGTACAGCCTCACCACCTTCCCTATCATTTCTTTTCAAGAATTTCCTAGATATTCTGGACCTCTTGTTATTCCACAGGAATTTTGTTATTATTTTATAGAGCTCTGTAAAATATTTTTGGTAGGTTGGTGGGTGTGGCTCTGAAAATGTAAAGTAATGTAACTAAAATTGAAATTTTTATTATATTAGCTCAGCCTAAGCATGAGAAACTGATGTTTTTTTTTCCACTTATTTAGATCTGAATTTATTTGTGTGAAAAGTGTTTCATAATTATATTCCTATAGGCCCTGGGTTTCTCTTGGCAGGTAGGCTCCCAAGTATTTTATAGGGTCTAGAGGAACTTTAAATGGAATTTTTCTTTATATCTCTTGCTGTTGGGCTTTGTTATTAATGTATAGGAATACCGAGAATTTCTGTGGGTTTATTTTATATCCTGCAACTTTGTTAACGTTGTTTATTATTTCAAGAAGTTTTTTTTTTAACTTGATTCTCTAGGATTCTCTAAGTAAATCTTCATATTGTCTGCAAAAAGTGACAATTTAGTTGCTTCTTTGCCTATTCTAATTTCTTCAATTTATTTTTCTTTTCTCATTGCTACAGCTAATATTTCTAGTATCTAATTGAATAATAGGGGTGATAATGCACATCCTTGTTTCACCCCTGTTCTTACTGGGAATGTATCTAGCTTATACCTGTTACACATAGTGCATGCTGATGGTGTATGATAGATGCCATTTATGATTATAAGGAAGGCTCCATTTATTCATATGCTTTCCAGGATTTTTAAAAGGAATGGGTGTTGTATTTTCTCAAAGGCTTTTTCTGCATCTATTGAGATGATAATATGGTTTCTGCCAGTTTTTTGTTGATAAAATCAATTATGCTGATAGTTTTCCAAATACTGAAGTAGCCTTGCATTCCTGGAATAAATCCTACCTGGTCATAGTGTATTATTCTTGTGATAAGTTGTTGCAGTCTTTTTGCTAATATTTTATTTAAAATTTTTGCATCAATATTCATTAGGGAAATTGGTCTATAATTTTCTTCTTTGTTTTGACTGTACCTACCTGGTTTGGCTATTTGTACCATATTTGTGTCATAAAAAGAATTTAGTAGGACTTCTTCACCTATTTTCCCAAAACTCTACAAAATATAGGAATTAGTTGTTCTTTAAATGTTTGTTAGAATTCACATGTAACACCATTTGGCCCTGGAGATTTATTCCTCGGGAGTTAAGTGATGGCTTGCTCAATTTCTTTTCTTTTCTTTTCTTTTTTTCTGAAATGAGGTTATTTAGGTATTTTACTTCCTCTTCTGATAATCCAAGTAATTTACATTTTTGTAATTATTCATCCATTTCCCTAAGGTTGTCAAGTTTATGGGAATATAATTGGGCTAAATAATTCCTAATTATTGTTTTAATTTCCTCTTCATTGTAGGTGAATTCACCCTTTTCTTTTTTGATACTGGTAATTTGGTTTTACCTTTTATTTAATCAAATTGACCAAATTTTTATCAATTTTATTAGTTTTTTCTTCATAAAACCACATCTTAGTTTTATTTAGTAATTTAACAGTTTTCTTGATTTCAATTTTATTAATTTCTCCTTTGTTTTTCAGTATTTCTAATTTGGTAATTAATTGGGGATTTTCAATTTGTTCTGTTTCTATGTTTTTCAGGTGCATCCCCAATTCATTAAACTCCTTTTTTTATTTTATTCATGTAAGCATTTAGAGAAATAAAACATCCCCTAAGTACTTTTTTTTTTTTGCTGCTTCCCATATGTTTTGGTATGTTTTCCAATTATTGCCATTCTCTTGAATGAAATTATTGCTTGTCTCTATGATTTCTTCTGTGCCCACTTATTCTTTAGAATTAGATTATTTAGTTTCCAATTAACTTTTACTCTATTTTTCCATGGTCTTTTATTACAAATCATTTTATGTATTTTGACTACTTCTGCCTTCCTGCACTGGATTGTGAGGTTTTTATGCCCTAGTAAATGGTTAATTTTTGAATATGTGCCATATACCATTAAGAAAATGTATATTCTTTTTTATTCCAATTCAGTTGTATGCAGAAGTCTATCATATCTGCCTTTTCTAAAATTCTATTCACCTCCTTAATTTCTTTCTTTATTATTTTGAAGTTAGATTCTTGTAGTTCAGAGAGGGGGAGTGTCAGGTCCCCCACTAAAATAGTTTTGTAGTCTATTTCTTCCTGTAGTTCCCTTAACTTCTCCTCTAAGAATTTGTATGCTATACTACTTGGTGCATATATGTTAAATAATGATATTGCTTCATTTTTTGTGGTGCAGTTTAGCAGGATATAGTGTCCTTCCTTATCTCTATTAGATCTACCTTTGCTTTTGTTTTGCCTGCGATTAGGATTACTACCCCTGCTTTTTATTTTTTTTTTTTTACTTTAGATGAAGCATACTATATTGTACTCCAGCCTTTAACCTTTATACTGTGTGTATCCCTCTGTTTCAAATGTTTTTCTTGTAGACAACATATTGTAGGATTATGGTTTTTAATCCATTCTGCTATCTGCCTCCATTTTATGGGAGAATTCATCCCATTCACATTAACAGTTATGATTACTGTCGGTGTCTTTTTCTCGATCCTAGTCCCACCCCCACCCCCCCACCATTTATGCTTTTCTTTCTCCCTTATCCCTTCCACTCCTCAAAAGAGTTTTGCTTTTGACTGCATCCTAACTCAGTTTACCCTCCCTCTTGATTCCCCTCCCTTAACTTACTATTTTCCTTTTGCAACTTCTTCCCTCCCTTCTGACTGCCTCCTTCCCTTTTCTTTCTCATTTCCCCGCTCCTGGCTATAGGACAGGTTAGATTTCTGTACTTATCAGGGTATGTTAATCCCTTCTTGAAACAACTCAGATGAGAATAAAGCTCAAATATTACTCTTCTCCCTGTCTTCTTTACCTCTACTGTAATATGTTTTTGTGTCTCTTCATATGATGTAATTTACCCTTTTCTCCTACCTCCTTACATCTTCTCCCAGAACCATCCTTTTATATCTCTTAATTATATTTTTTCATTATAGCAGTTATTTTCTACTGACAGCCACAGTCTATGTATATTCCTTTCAATTGTCATTATAACTGTACTATTATTTAGATTGATATATATATATGCATATATATGTATATCAATCTAAATAACATAACATATATAAAACAAAATAATCCTATATAAGGATTTGAATAACTTGCCTTATTGATTAACAAGGTTTCCCCCCACTGTTTACCTTTTTATGTCTCTCTTGAGTTTTGTATTTGAAGATCAAATTTTCCATTGAGCTTTGTCCTTTTCATCTGGAAGGTCTGGAATTCCCTTATTTCATTGAATATCCATCTTCTTGCGTAGAAAATTATGGTCAATTTTGTTGGGTTGTTGATCCTTGGTTGTCATCCAAGCTCCTTTACCTTTCAGAATATCATAGTTTAATTTCTCCTGTCATTTATTGTAGAAGCTGAAAGATCCTGTGTGATCATGACTGTGGTTCTGCGATATTTGAATTCTTTTTTACTAGTTGCTTGCAGTATTTTCTCCTTGACCTGCTAGTTCTTGAATTTGGCTGTAACATTTCTTGAAGTTTTTAATTTGGGATCTCTTTCTGGGTGTGATGTGTGGATTCTTTTGATGACAATTTTACCCTCTTCTTCGGGGACTTCAGGGCAATTATTCTTGTGATTTCTTAGAAGATACTGTCCAGGCTCTTTGTTCATCATTCCTTTCTGTTAGACCAATAATTCTTAGGCTATCTCTCCCAGATTAATTTTCCAGTCAATTGTTTATCCAATCAGATATTTCACATTTTCTTCTACTTCTTTTCATTCTTTAGATTTTGTTTAACTGATTCTTGATATGTCATAGAGTAAATATCTTCTACTTGCCCCATTCCAATTTTAAATGTAATGGTTTCTTCCTTTAGCTTCTCTATCTCCTTCTCCCTTTGGTTGATTTTACTTTTCAATGAGGCATTTTCTCCATTTATATTCTGATTCTCCTTAAATATTTTTCCAATTTTACTTTTTAAAGATTTGTTTTCATCAGTGAATTTATTTTCATTTTTTCCATTTTTTCTTTTACCTCTATAATTTGGTTATTAAAATTCTCCTTGAGTTCTTCCAGCAATGCTTTTTGTTGTGGTGACCACTTCACTTTCCCTTTTGAGGTTGCAGATGTGGGTATAGTGACCATGCTTTCCTCTTCTGAATTGGTATTTTGATCTTCCCTGTCTCCATAATGTGACTCAATGGTCTTTGGTTTTTATCGTGCTTTTTCATGGTAGTTTTTTTTTTCCCCTCCTGGCTTCTAAAGTGGATCTCTGTTTTTGGGTCTCAAGGGGCTCTGTCCCAAATTTCTTATGTTGGGATCTGTAAGCCTACTTACTCACTTTGTGTTTCATGAGCCTCTAGTTTCATGAGGTATGGAGACAGAGTGCTCTGGCTTCTGGGAGTCCCATCTTCCCCAGGACTACTCTACAGCACAGGTGGCCTCAACTCTTGTCTGTGCTGGTGTCTGCCACTTCTACCGGCTGTGCAAAGGCATGTCTGGGATCCTCATGTTGATAGTTGTTAGCTCCACCCCCTGAGGCTCAGTTACTCTTGTTGTTCTGCTGAGATAAGACGTGCTGTGACACCTCTCTTCCTGTATCAGTCTCCTTCCCTCTCCTCAACTTCTCTTGCTATATGGCTAGCAAAGATCCACTTCTGGCTCCTCCGTTTCTTCTGACGTAGTATTCTCTGGGTGAGGGAGGTAGGGAGGAAGAGAGTATTAACCTGGCTATTGTGGCTCCGAGATGTTCAAGAAGGTAAGTTCCAAACTGTTAGACTGTATTGGTGGTGGAGGCATCCATAGTAGCTGCTCCCATGGCCACAGGCTCTGGGCTGGTTTGTCCCATAGTTCTGAAAGACTCCAGCCCTGGGCTGAAAGGGCTGGCACTTGATCACATAGCCAGTACTTCTGCCCTGGGGCTGCTCATGTTCCCACATGTTGTTCACCCAGCACTCTCCCAGACTGGTGCACCGGCTGCATTCCTCTGCTGTTCCCAGTTGGTGTGGTCTGGTTCTGTTCCGCATGCCTGGGGCTCCTGCCCCTCTCAATCTATTAATGACATCTAACTCTCCCAAATCTGCTCAGATTCACTTTTTTACATGTATTTGACAGAACTTTAGAGAAAAGTCCAGTAGTTCACTCCTTTCACAGTGCCATTTTAGCTCCTCCCCCATCCCCTGTTTATTTATTCTTAATAATCTGGTAACTAAAGGTAGCAAAGCCATTCACAGACAAACCATATTGGAACACCCCTCTACCCCTCTATTTATGGTAAGAACTAATAAGAAGTTACTTGTAAGAACAATAATCCTTAACATGCCAAGCATCCATATTCTGCTTGGCTTGATGTTAAAATGCTGTCTAAAGGCAGAAAAACATGAAATATCTCTGTAACGAAACAACACTTGACAGACTGCAAAGATTCTCAAATTTTATCAGCTTTCTCTATCATTGTGACGTTACATACTTTGCTTATCCAAATTTTGCTCAGTTTCCACATCTGTAAAACAACCGAATTGTACTATGTAGTGTTTCCCTTACATCATTCTCCGCTCTTCTTTTGTTTGGTTTTTCATTTGAAGCAGTGACTAAGTCTTGGATAAGCACAATGTGATTTTTTTTCAATGAAAAGAAAAGAGATTCAAATTGATGGATGAGCTGGTATTTCCAACTTCTAGAGTAATGATAATCAACATTCATGTATTTTCTAATTTCTCTCAACATTCCTTGTATATTCTTCCTTCCTACATATTTTTCCTCATGTTAGGGCCTATCAAAATTCTCATCCTTGACCTTGGGCAAGTCACTTAACCCCAATTGCCCTGCCTTCCCCCCTCTAAAAAAAAAGTCTCATCCTCATAAGCCATCTGTAGTCATTTGCTCTTTTCTTAATATGTTGAATAGCATATTGAAAAGAATGTTCATTCTGAGGTAGATGGGTTTGCTTCCTGACTATGCCTTCTTCTAGTTATATGAGTTTGGGGAAATCAACAATTTAAGACTCAAAATCATCATTTGTGAAATATGTTTAATAGTATTAATAATCACACAATAATTAATTGCACAATTAATCAATTAATTTTTTAAGTCATTAGTAATGATTATATTGAATAATTCCAGTACAAACCTCACTGGGTTATTATGAATTAAATGTTAAATGTGGCCCTGTAGGTCCTCAAGTATGGCCCTTTGACTGAATCGAAACTTCACAGAACATATCTCTTTAATCTGAAGCCTCAAGGCTGCAGATTCCCCACCCCTAACTCTGGCCAAATACCATATTTATCTTTTCTCAACCATACACACAAACTCTGCAGAAGAGCCTGACTTTGGTTTTTTGCACCCAATTGCTCCCAATTTGCTACTAAATATTAACTATTTTATTTTTCACCAATTAGACATAAAAACAATTTTTAACATTTGTTTTTAAAACTTTGAGCTCCAAATTGTCTCCCTTCCTCAGTCTTCTCCATGCTCCCCACATTGAGAAGGAAACCAATTTGATATAGGCTATACATGAGTGATCATGCAAAACATTTCTGTAACAGTCATGTTGTGAAAGAAAATATAAACAAAAAAACTCAAAAAAGTAGAGAAAATAAAAAAAAAAGTATGCTTCAATCTGTATTCAGACACCATGAGTTCTTTCTCTGAGGATAGATAGCCTTTTTCATTCTAAGTACTTCAGAGTTGCCTTAGATCATTGTATTGCTGAATATAGCTAAGTCGTTCACAGCTGATCATCTTACAATATTACTGTTACTTTGTACACAGTAAATTTCCCTTTGCATCAGTTCATGTAACTCCAGGTTTTTCTGCTCAATGGTATTTTTAATAAGGTTTCCTTTTGTTGGTATTTATGAGGATTTTTGGTCATGTCCAACCCTTTGTAACACTATTTGGAGTTTTCTTGGCAAAAATACCAGAGTCATTAGCCATGTCCTTCTCCAATTGCCATAACTTTAGGAAATGCTGAAGGAGGGAAAGAATCTGCGATCTGGAGTCTAATTAACTTTGGTACTGATGAGCTTTACTACTTTTCTCTAGTAAATGTGGGTGTCTCAAGGATTAATGAAGGTTGCTAAGCGTAGTGGCAGATATGTGACATGATTACTCCCACCTTATTTTAGAGTGGTAATAAGGGACAGTTTATGTAAGTCAACATGGAAAAAGATAAATTCATGAGATTTATGTAACACCTCTTTTGCTAATTTAGCCATCCAACCATGAAACACTGTCAGAAATCCCCAAACTGTGAAGTTTTACCTTTTCACAAAAATGAATTTTCTCATCATTTCCCATGGTTTTCAAAAGAACACATATTCCCCTGTGAATATTTACAACACAGACATTGATGTTCTTGCACATCTGGTGAGACATTTTCTTTTGCTGGAATTACTTGTAATGACTACATTGGCCATAGCCCGAATCTCCAAACTCCTTGTTATTTCCAACTTTATGTTCTGTGGTATAATTAAAAGCTTTGAACATTACTGAAGCAATCAGTCCCTCTAAAACCATGTGTCTCCATTGAGGAGTTACCAAGTGAGCAGGTATAGCTGACATTGTAAAAGTTCTGGAGAATGTGATTTCTTTCAATTATATTTTCTACAAAACTTTGGAAACATTTTGGCCTTCCAACTCTATTGATTTCCTATAGGATTTGCAAATATCTAGGGGAAAAAACTGTCCTCACCCTACCACAGCATCAGATGTTTGCTGCTGAATCATTTGTTAAATTCATTTTCTGGAAATGTTATACTAGTCTTCATTTCCCCAACATATATTTTAACTATTTTATGATCATATATTTTAATAATAGTAGCTAGCATGTATTATATATTTCAGATTAGCAGTGTGCTTTATATATCTTATTATATTTTATCTTTATAACCACAATATGAAGTAGGTGCAATTTTTATTCTCATTTTACAGATGTGGAAATTGAGGACAATACTGGATAAGTGATTTGCCCAGGGTGATACAACTAATAAATGTCAACAGGGGGACTTGATCCTGTATCTTCATGACTCTAAAATATGCAGTCTATCTGTTCCGCTGCATCCTAAGCCACACTCACATGATGGTAGTTGTGAAAGTGTCTGTTTAACCTTTGCTTGCTTTTGCTTTCAAGTGGAATTTCCTTTCCTAAGTATAAGAATTATTTATTCCTTATAGTTTTTAAGGGAATTCTTACATGCTAAAATTCCTGATGAACATGGGGCATTCACTACTTTACTAGGGCACAAGGAAATGTGATAAGGCTTGTTTCCCTACCTTATTCAAGGTAATGGATGTTTTAGGTTGTTAAGAGGAAAGTTAATTACATGGAGTGAGTAGTCTATATGTTGCTTTTGGTATGTTGCTTTTAAGTCCTAAACTATTTGCCTCAACAAAATTACCTTACCCACTAAGTTGCCATGATGCCTCAAATCTTCTGTATTAGATTAATATTTAAAAAGAAATATAAAGCTATGCATTTTAACTGATTGATGAACCCAATTTACTGTAAAATGTAATACATCAACTCACTAACACCTTAATAGGAATGTTTATTTAATTAAAACCATCAGCAACTCATCATATGGAAGTAACCAGGGACCTGCTGGAGTGAAATATTGCATTTTGAAGTTTGGGAATCCATTGGCTATATAGGGGAAGGAACTGACCAAAAAGATGAAGGAGCACTATTGGAAAGCATTGCCTAGTTTACTATTTTGATTAAGACTCTCCTTTATTATAGGTTACCAGGAATGCAATCCCCTAATTTAGACATTTCCAATTTAGTTGGCAGACATCCAGATCTGGAACGTATAAACCCTAGAATCTCTTTATATTTGATATCATTAATGTGTTCACTCCCTTCAAGAGGACAAATTGCAACTCATCCATTCCTTTTCATCCTGCTGTTTATTCTGTTGATGTTTCCTCATAAATCCCACATAGAAGCATAGCAGGTATCCGAGTGTTTTTGGAAATTTCCTCTTGGTCTTATGATAGTATATGGAAACTAGTTCAATAAAGGCTTGTTTGGGAGGTAGAGCCAAGATAATGGAGTTTTAGGAACCATTGAAGCAAGTTCTCATCAACAAAAATCAACCCAACTGACCCAAAAACGCACAAGACCAAATCCTGATGGAGAAAATTGGAGGAAAAGTCATAGTGAGTCCTTTGTTCAGCCCAGGTCAGCATAGAGAGACAGAGAAAAATCTGTAGACAATGGAGACAGGTTTGAAAGAGGAGCATGGTAGACAAGCTCTCTACAATCAAGGGAAAGCTTATGTGCTAAATAAAGAGGAGGCCCTAGGCTCATACTGGCATATCACCAGATCCACACTAGGGCTCTGCAATGAAGACCAGTGTAAAGTATCAGATTTCTTCCTTAATTTCCACTTCTGGGTAACACAGTCAAGGTAGATTGAGAAGGGTACTTTGGCACTGGGTTGGAATTTCCAGGTAAGGAAGTCCTGGGTGATGTATCTAGAAATGAAGGGATAAAGGAGTAAGTAGTAGGTATATAACTAAAATCCTAGGCATGGAGCTGTCTCCTTTTCATCATCTTTCCCACTCTGTAGAGCAATAGTCAGGGCAGGAATCCCATACCAAAGTGAAACCTTTCAACAGGCTCATAAGAGCTGTATCAGGGAGTACTCTAGATTTTTTTTATGATCTAAAATCAGGTCAGGAAACTGGAAAGCTTATATCAGAGGGAGGAACAATTAGACTTAGCCCAGGATCAAAACACTTTGGGAGGGCTTAAAGCTAACAAATCCCCAACCTGGCCATTATATCCTGGAATAATTGTTGTTATTTCTCCCTCATTCTTGAAGAGGACCATTACATTGGAAAGATGAGGTCATGACTTGCAAGTGAACTGGATGTAATTGAGGGAGGGCTGTGCAAAATTACCAGCATCACTCTCTCCCCCAGAACCATCCGGGTCCAGTGGCAAGATATACATGAAGATGATTGGAGATGGCTGTGGATGCAGTGGGAGACCATGGCCTTTTTCAGCTAAGGTCTTTCCCAAGTCTGAAGAAACACATATCCTGTGATTAAGGCTAGGAAAGAAATGAGGCAAAAAATGGTCTCTTTTACCTATTTCAAAAATTCTGCATGGGGAAGATCCTCAGAATTTCTGGCCAAAACAGAAACAATTCCTATTTGCACTCACTCTGAGCTATCAAAGCACAAACAATGGCAAAGTGAGGCTTGGGCCGGGAGCTATTCTTGGCCAATCAATGACAGCCAGATTGCTTCGGGTTTTAGGCATGGTCAAATAGCTCCATTTGAATTCCAATGGATTTCTATCAAAGCCAGATTTATCAATGTTGTATTTCAAGAAATCATAAATAAAAGTGCATCTGGCAAAAGAGTAAATTATCCTAGGTTTTTTTTTTTTAATTATAGACTAAATAAGTAGGGAAGAGGAAAAAAAAATAAATCTAGCCAACAAACCACAAGATATCATGTGAAGTTTCAGTGATCAAAATTTATATTCCTTTGGATAGAGCACCCACAAGTAAGGGTATGATTCCTTATGTGGATAGGTGAAATGAATGGAACAAGAGGAAGGAAAGAAAGAAGGAAGGAAGGAAAGAAGGAAGGAAGGAAGGAAAGAAGGAAGGAAGGAAGGAAGGAAGGAAGGAAGGAAGGAAGGAAGGAAGGAAGGAGAGACAAAAGAAAAAGGAGAATTACTCAACAGGAACTGGTCACTTGGGTCCCCAGAGGGATAACTACTACTACTCAGAGATTGTTATTTATCCTTCATTCTCAAAAAGTACCAATGACATCAGAAAGGTGATTTCTGAATGTACAAGTGAATTGTAATTAGGTAAGGTGGGTCAGTGCAAAGTCACCAGCCTCATTTTCTCCTCCAGAGACTTTCAGTTACAGTGGCAAAATACAGAACAGGAAAACTGGAAATGGCTCCAAATGCAGTGGGAGACCTTGGCCTTCATGATATAAGTTCTTTCCCAGGTCTCAGTTTGTCTGAGGCAACACCTCATATCCTGGAATAATATCATATTAAATACCACAAGAACCATAAAAATTGAAACAAGAATGAAAAAAGATAAAGAATGAGACATGCATCAACTGATTACACTCAAATGTTAGAAGATGATACGTGTTTTTTCTGAATCTACTATCATCAATATTCATAAAGGGTGCCCAATTAGGCAAGGCCTGGAAGAACTTGTGTTATGTCTTGATTATCTTAAGAAAAGAATGGAGGGGCAGAGCCAAGATGGCATACTGTGAAAGGAGGGAACTACTGGATCTGTCTTACAAATTCTGTCAGATACCTCTAAAAAGCAAATCTAAGCAGATTTGAGAGAGTTAGAAGTCACTAGTAGACTGAGAGGGCAAGGAGCCCCAGAAATGTGGAACAGCACTAGACCACCCCAACTGGGAACAGTGGAGGAACTCAGCCAGTGTCCTGGTCTGGGAGAGTGCTGCAGAGGTGAAATATGTCAACAAAAGCAGGTCCACAGCAGAAG